>NW_008658097.1:11711-13909 GCF_000695815.1 Acanthisitta chloris | reverse complement strand
CTTTCCCTTCTTGTCTTCCGTTCATTCTGTCCATTTTGACAAAACTGAGATTGGGTGGGAAGTGGGGGCTGACTTTGAACATTATCTTTTTAAAAGTGCCAATCTACTATTAATCCTCAGTGATGGCTTCGACTCAGAACACCCTCGACAGCACCCCAGAATCCCAGAGGTCCCCACCACACTGAGCTGCTGGCATGTACGTGCACAGAATCCTCAAGGTAAAGCTCTATATCTTCAAATACTCCATGCAAATTAATGTCAATCACTTATTTAGATATTTCAGAGTACAAGAACGGGACTACAGTTGGGACACAGACAGAGCAAGACCTCTAAAAGCCTAGGTAAAAGTGCAACTGTGGAACAGTCACGGAAGAGATATCCCTGACAGACTATCATGAGGCAGCTCCTGAGGAATGTTTGTTGACATTACTATCACAAACAGTATTTCACTTTCCTCCAGGTGGATGATTTACTCTTGCCACTTGCTACATGTGGGAGGGGAGAAAACTGTACAACACATGCCATACAGCAAGGCAGCACCCTGCCCCTAGGTAGTCATCTAGAAAATCGTGAGCAGCACAGAGCTGTTCTCTGAAATGCCAAGGAATTATCTTAATCTCTCAAAATATATCACTGTGTTCCATCCAGAGTGCAATTTTCCTGTGTGACTCAAAGGGAAGGTCAGTAGAGTCCAACACTGACTGAGGCACAGTGATGGCTTTCCTTTCACAAACCCTCACACACCTTTCTTACACATGTTAGATGAGAAAAGGTTTGCAAAATGAGACTCTAAATACAGAACAGCAAAGAAATATGGAGAATATTGAAAGAGGAAGAAGGAAGGAGCCTACCTCTCCGACTCGTAAGGGTCAGGAAGAAGGGCATTTGTAGAAATGCAGGACGAAGTAGATTTGTCAAAACTGTATACAGGGCCTAAAAATTCCAGAAATCAACATGGGAAATAAATTAATTGGCAGTACTGAGAGCATGCAACCCTTAACCGAGACATTAAAAAATTAAATTGTAATGGCTGCAAAACACATTCTGCTTCCCAAAAAGGGTGCTAATCAGAACTGCACCTGGGAACCCCTTCAGTGACACCCTGCGGCTTCACTGCTTTTCCTCAGCACAGCAGAGAGCAGTATTGACACAAAAAGGTGATACGTATGTTCTTTAAACTGCCAGCTTGCAAAGGACTACTGGACAGTCTTTCAAAACTGACCCTCTCAGAGTCTCTAAATATAATGTACAAGCAAGGCACAATTTAATAGGACAGGTTCAATAATACGTTAATTACAAAACCATCTTAAGACTATTCCAAATGTGCAATATTTACTAGTCCAAAGCCTGAAGAGACTTCAGCCAGATAAGAACGTTCAGTAATCAGAAAGCACACTTGCTGCAGTCATTTATCTCTTGCCACTAATGAGCAACTTCATGGTACAGCTCTAATTATATCCTTATATCCCTCTCCCAACTGACACGACTGCCTGGGAGATAGGCTGAGATGGAGGTGGAATATTACAAAGCTTGACAAAAGACCATTGCCCCTGGTGTCCAGGCCCTATTCTGGCTGAAGTCAGCTCCCTCATGAGTGCAAATGAGAGATGTAAAAGCTGAAGTCACCTGTATTTCCTTGTCAATACTGTTTCACTGGGCTTTATGTACCTGTTTCACATCAAGACAATCTTTGCTGGCAAAACAATGAATGCATGAGCATGATTCCTGCCTGTTACTCATGTCCTGGTCCACAGCTTAACCCACATACCTCCAAAACACCACATGCACCTCAGAGCAACAAAACCTCTCCAGAACTACAGGTTCAAGCCACCACTGTCCTGGAGGAGCACTGGCTATGCGGGTCGAGGCCCCACCCTGTCCTCAGGCACTGGGCAGCAGGACTAGGCAGACTGAAGGGTGCTGGTGAACCAGTTACATGACTGAATAGAGCCCACACATTCCAATCCCTGTGTCTTTCCAGCCCAGTAAAGCAAATGCCAGAACATTCACAGCATTAGCATTGACTTGCATAAACTCAACCGGCAGAGCTACAACCAAAGCACAGCCTCCCTCTCCACTGCAGTTATCCCACTAACAAAAACCCTGTAGCTGTGCCAGCATTAGCAGGGTGAAGCAGGTTTTCCTGTTGGCAGAGGGCAGTGGGGTGTGTGTGACAAGCAGGACTGAGCACACGAGTG
>NW_008658097.1:2584-11688 GCF_000695815.1 Acanthisitta chloris | reverse complement strand
GGGGTCACCACCTGTCTGTTCCCAGGGCAAAGGGATCACTCCACCTGCCTGTCTGCTCAGAAGGGCCTCTCAATAACAGACTACGCCTCCACAGCCAGCCCACAGTCTCTAGTGGGGAACTCTGCAGAAATTAAGCTGTCTGAGGCACAGGCTTGGTAGTGAGAACCCAAGTTTCAGTGTAAGCTGAACTCACTGCCTGGTGCTACTTCAAATTGCGGTTTCCCATCCTCAACAGCTGTCAGAGTTGCCAGTTTTGCTTCTATCATTTCTCCATCTATGAACATTCCAGAATACGCAGTCTTCCCATCAGGATACACATAGGCTATTTTCTCTCCAGTCATCTCCCCTTCTTCATTCACTTCCCCCACAAGGCTGCCTCCATCCTGAAAGCACAGGCAAGAAACAAAAGGCAAAGCATTTAGTTACACTTTACTACTTCCACTAAATGAAAAGCATTTCTCCCAACTTTTTAAGAAAGCAGTCTAAGGATGTGAGATCCTGAAAATGAGAGAGAACCAGACACATGAAGGACCTGTATGAAGTCATTCCAGTTAGGATAAAACTGATAAAAGAAACAAATCGGGATGTTGTTTGGAATAGGTAAAACCCAAGGTCTTCCCTTCCATGTGACAAATACTGAGTTTCAGATGGTGAAATTTTTATGTGAACAGTCTGCAAACCAAGTCCCAAAGCCACACAGGAACTTTGTCCAAGTATGGTTAGTATCATACTGTGCCAGAGGAAAGAAGAGACTTAGATGCTGCCTTCCTCACTGCTAATTTATGGCACCTCAAAAGGCCCAAGCCCATTAATAACAAAGAAGAAAAGCACTGCTGGCTGACTAGAGTTTCACTGTCCCAGCATCTCCTCCCCAATGTTACGTGGTGCTCAGTGAGAACAACTGCTGGTTGAAAGCCATCTGCAGCAACACTTTTCCTCTCTAAGGCTTACACACTTTACCCTTGGGCTTCGCCATCTGTGAATCACCTGCAACTCACCTTAAGTCTGTTTAGGAACTGCAGAGATGTGATACATAGATTAGCACAGGTCTAACCACTTCAGGTGCTTATTTCAAAAGGGACAAGGAAGTATCTCCAAATAACACCGTGGAGCAAAACCAGCAGGTGGAAGCAGACTGACTGAGATTAAGACCACTGTGCGCAGACTCTGTTTCAGAGTGACACCATTTTGTTCAGGTCCAAGGATGAAAGAGTTTCAAGCATGCAGGAGTAGGCAACAGTGAACCTTAAGTCTGGGAAAAAGTTAGTGCACAGAATGATGAAGAAACAATTGCTCCCATGGCAAAAGTTTGTTTTTTTGCATCCTTCAGTCTGGCAAGATGATAAACAACGCCTAATTATCCACATTTCCAGAAGGTACAGCAACCCTTTGTCAGCTGGAAGATGAAGCAGGAGATACACGAACTGAAGGGTCGGCTGTGTGCATTTTATGCACCAGGACTGAAAAACTGCTACTTGTTTTGATAACATGGGACAAAATGTTTCTAAAAACATGGTAGCTAAAGTAGGCCTTAGTGGCAAGGCAGCTAGAATAGGCCTTAATGACAAGAATGATCATTATCTTAGCAGAACGATGTGTACCCGTGCATGTACACCTGGGTACCCACCTGTACGTACCCACCTGCATAATAAATAATAATACAACAATAATGGAAGGGGGGTTCAAACTCATGCTTGGGTGAAATATAACAATGATGAAAGGGAACTCGAATCATGCTTGGATGAAATCAATGGAACAATAGCGAAGTAACGATTAACACATGACTATACCATGGTTATGTAAGAGAAGAGTATAAAAATGTATCCATCTCAGAACCATGTCAGAGTCAGATTTGGGTCTGTACCCTGACTCCCAGAGCTCTTCAATAAAAGCACCCATATAATCATTCCGTGATTATGTGTTTTCTACGCTAACAGTTTGGCAGTGTACACCAAGCATTGCTGAGCCTAGCATGTGCTTAATGGCAGTAATGAAACCCAGTAAATAAAATGAACAGCCCATGGTAAGTGCTGAGAAGCAAATCTGCAACTAGTTTGTGCCATATGTAGCACAAATAAATTAGGTTATGACCAGCACCTTAATTACATGCACAAGGTAAGAACTGAAACGTTAAACCCTGAAGTTCTGTGTAAGGCTGAATAGGAATTAAAAGTTTCAAAATTTGCATTAAGAACACTTAAAACCCAGTACCACCATTTTTGCCTTAACTAGCATGGTTGTAAAAGAACATAAAACATCTTTCCCAAGTTTCCCAGAAGAATATCTGAGTTTTCATCAAGAATGAGGAAGATAAAATTCTGGCTTGCTTCACTAGTAAAGCACTCGTTCTCACTCTGCTCAGCAGCACAGCTCTCACACCAGTTACATCTGCTCTGCTGGGCAAAGCCAGACTTCCCACCATACCCTGCAGCACTGGAGACAGTTAAATAAGAACAGCAGGGTGCAATAACCCGCAGAGCTCCCAAGCTCCTCACCTGCAGCCAGCACCACAAAGTAGCAAAATCATTGGTCCAGCCTTCCCAGGGAGATAATGCATAAATTATTACACATACTATTTTTACATTACATACGAATTACATACAAATACACTTCCAAAGGGCTGGGTTCCCTGGAAGATGAAAATAGTGGAGATATCTTGCAGCCTTGCTGAATCTCATCACTGGGCAAACATTTGACACTGAAAAGCTTTAACTGCATGTTGGATTATCCAAAATCAGAATGCATCATTCATCTAGTTTTTTTTGTGTGCTGACTGTGGAGAGATGAGCCGTGTTGGGTATTTGTTTCAGCTAGGGAGAAAAGAAAGGTACATAATGGTACTACTCTGCAATAAGGACAGCAGGCAGTCAGGCTTACTGGGTAATAAATCCAACAGACTCCGTGTCGAATGTTGTCTTTGTATTGCCCTTTGAATATCAGCCGCCCATCACTGTCGTACTCCTGGGCTGGGCCATTCAGCTCTCCGTCCACGTATGTGCCGTGAAGGACCACTCCATCCTCGTAAGTGTAGATTCCTTGGCCTTGCAGGGCATCATCAACATAGTACCCCTCCAGGGTGCTGGTGAAGAGAGAGAGAAAACAGCAGTGGAAGAGTCTTCACCTCTCTTGGAGGTGAACTGAAAAGCCCTGACCCACTAGAAAGCCAAGATGAAAACCAGAAACCTGGCTTCTATGGAGAAAACTTGGTGTCCTTTCAACAGGGTGTGCTACGTGGACACAGCATCACTCACCCAAATTACAGTGCTCAGAAGTTTTGGTAGGCTGGAGCAGCAAATTACAGCAGTGCACAGACACTCCTGTGTTGGAGTGGGATCCGGACCCGGAGTAACGATGAGTCTCAATATGAGTATGGTCGTTCTCCTTTATTCTTAGTGCTTACAAGATATATATAGACATTCACACAGTGTACGCGAACGCAGCGGATACATGATTGGTTTATTGCCCTTGTCCAAGTGTCCAGGGCAAACTTATGATTGGAGCAAGCAGGTGTCTGTCCACATTCCAGGATGTTTTCAGGAATTCCAGGGAGCTTGTTAACACCAGACTCAGAGCCGGACAGAGCCAGCTCTGCCAGGCAGAGCTGGGTCCTTATCAGCAGGTTCAAGGCTCAGTCACAGTGTGCTGTAGGCCTTACACCACACTACCAGCTGGGTTGTCAGCTTCAAGGAAATCATGTCCCTTTTTGCAGAGCCATTCCTCCACACTCCTAGTCAAGGAATAAATTATTGCTACTCTCACATTAAGATTTTCTACCTCCTACGTTCGGATCTTTACTGACACCTCTCTGGCAAGATGAACTTAAGCTGCCATACAGATGGACCATGACAGGGCACAACCTGTAGCCTGCTCCAGCACAGTGTCAGCTCCCCAGCAATACACTTAGCAGCCACCTGCACAGGATTTGCTAAGAGCACTGTCATTTTTCACTCATTTCTGTTAGAAGGGAACATGGCCTGTCAAACACAACCAGTGCTGCACTCAGACTTGAACAAAGGAACATTTCACTTTGGTTTTGTCTGGCAAACCCCGCAGAAGGGACAGAGTGACACCTGGCAACCTGCTTCCCAAAGTATAAAAACACAACTGTAAATGAGGATCTAGTCAGTTATTTCTTTCTCATGCTAGAACTAGCATAAGGGAAGGCAAACTGTTTAGCCTTTACTCCAGCACAGGCAGCCAATAGCCAGCTGCAGTACACGTGTTCTCACTGCATGATCCCTTTTCTGACGCAGACACCCAAGGTTAAAGCTCACACGGCGTCTGGGAGCTCCACTCCACATGTCTCACACAACTGTACAGAACAGATTTCCAAGAGTTGCAGAAGGAATGTTTCTTGCAGAACTCATTTTCTCGTTTCTAAGACCTCATGCTGTTTTCACATAACTTTGGCAAGCTGGCTGAGGTTTCCATAGGAAAACATGTTACAGGAAATGCCTCAATGCAAACCAGATGCAAAACAGGAAGGGGCAGGAAAACTATTTTACTTTTCAGTCATGAATTTCTTGATTCAGGTTGCTACAGAGCTGCACAGAGAGCTGTGGCATCAAAGCACAGGGAAGGAGCAGGGCAGACCAGGGAACCAGAAATCAGAGCCCTCACTTGACTATAAAGGATGCCACTTTCCCCTCTAGTTTATCATAGATCACCAGATTTGAATCTCATTGTAGGTAACAACACACAGAGTCCACATGTAGCATTACTCTTTAAAAGAAGCAGCCACCCACAGTTTATGTAATGAAAATAACAAAAAAAACCCCTTCTTGTTACCTTTAATTGTTTTAGTTGAAGTTAACATGTTGCTAAATTACAACAGTGCACTGGAACAGGTATCTTTTACTGTAAGTCAAATTTCTACATTTTCTCTCTCTGTATTAAGCTCCAAGTGTCCAAAAGATCCACCTCATCGAAGGAAATCAAAAGAACGACACCTGAAGAAAGAAGTCCATGTCCTTCAACCTTGCCTAAAAAGTCAGGTTCTCTAAAACTTCTGTGCTTTCCACAGTTTCTGGGTTATTTCCACCCTCACCCCACCAAAGCTTGCGAAGTCTGCAGCCAGACATGATAATTGCAGCTAAGACCTGAACAACACCGAAAGTAATAAATAGCTTCTGTGTCTTCCATAAACAAAATCTTGTCAATGCAAATCTGTATTTCTCTGTTTCGCTTCTCAGGTGATCATGTTTCTGATAATAGAAAGTTTTACCAAAGTCAGTACTTAACAGTCTTCCCATTATTGATTATGCCTGGAGGGATCAAAGATACTCACTACCTAAAAAATAAACCAGTGGTCAGAGTTGGAGGGGAAAGCACTTATAGCAGTATCCTTCCAGGTATGGAGGTAACATTGATAGACACTGATCCATTCATCTCTCGCTTCCTCCATATGGCAACACTGGAAACACTTTCATAAAAATACTACTTTTTCTGCTGTGCTCTGGGAGATGCCAGTTCACAGGAGTGTCCGGTGCAGGGAGAGGGCAGCTCTGTGCCGAGGACAGCTCTCAGGCTCACCCTGACTGCACAAAGGGCACACCAGAGGTGTTGGCACCACAGAAAGCTCCAGTACACAACCCAAAACAGGGAAGATGCCAGAGATGAAACTTCTCTCTCTCTCTCTCTCTCTCTGAAAGAGTATGTTGGGGTTTGTTGCATTTTTTGAAGAGGAAGGAAAGAAGAACTGATACTTCACTCCAAGTTTCCAGTCCCTAGAATAACCAACAGGAAGGGGGCAGCTATTCCAGTAAGGTGAGAAGTTTTCACTGACCAAGGAAGGCAGCCAGTCCTGCTCCCCAACATTCAGCGAATAAGCACACTTACGCTGCTGCCAGTCCAGTACCTGACAGCACTCTGCCACTCCCCAACCACAGACCCACAGGAGCTCAGCTGTTAGCCTTCACCAGCAGCCTGAAACAGCCCAGGAGTGCTGAAACCAGCTGACACTGCTGGGAGGCACAGGATTCTGCACGGGAAGAGGTGTTTCAA
The DNA here is from genome assembly GCF_000695815.1 of Acanthisitta chloris. Lineage (NCBI taxonomy): Eukaryota > Metazoa > Chordata > Aves > Passeriformes > Acanthisittidae > Acanthisitta > Acanthisitta chloris. Next base: position 5,685 of record NW_008658097.1, on the reverse strand, counting down.
GCGATTCTGCAGGTTCATTACTCTTTGTCAACACTTGGCTTTGCCCGTGTTAATGGAAACAGCATGTCCTGCTTTATGCGAGGTCATCCTTCCTGCAACATGTTGTGACTCCTGAATCAGTCATTCCAGAGAGCAATTTAGTCTTGCTAGCTGGGCACAGCTAAGTAAATTACGTCATCTTCAGTAATGACACACGGCTCAGCTAAGGCTGCTTCAGCCAAACTAAAATATGATAGTTTACAAAAATATCCCATTTTCCAAAAACATACTGCAGACTATTTTTGTATGTTTTCATTCTGCTAGTTCCTGCAGTCATCAGTAGCCAACTGTTCCATGTTTTTAAGGGTTCTAAAAATTTAAAAAAAGAAAGAAAAAAAGAGAGACAAGAGCTGGCAACACTGCAGCAGTACAGAAAAGGCTCAGCAGCAACCTGCCTTTTCCCACAGAGCACTGCCTGTCCCCTGCATGATGTGGAGGAGCAGCCCCCTACACAGAGGGTCAGTCCCTCTGACTGTGCAGTCAGCACCTGCCCTGCTGAGATCATCCACCGGCACAGCAGCACTGTGCACGTGTCCAGAGACGCTATCTGCCAAGCTGAAAAAAAGCCTATTTTGGAGAAAACAGCTGCGGGGCAGTAGTGATTTTCAGCCACTCACAGAAGTTTAAACAGCCCACTACCAGCAATAGTGGGGATTTGTCTTCATCCAAGCTTGGAGACTTGATCATTTCTGCATAACTGAATAAATATATTTCTCATAAAAACCCCACAATCCTCAGTATGAAGCAATTGCAAAGGCAAGTACAGACAAGGAGCTGACTCACTGAGACAGCACAATACCTCTGCTCCTGCTCAGAACTATGCTGAGCAGGAGGAGAGCAGTCCCAGCATGACTGTCAGTTTAACAGCTGCTATTCATAGTGCCACTGACAGCTGCAAAACCATGAAGGATTGTGTCACTTTATACATCTGCTGCTTCTTTGGAGGAGATTCTGACCAACTGCAGGGAGGAATGCTGCAGTGGGGGGAAGACTTGCAAGGTGTTCATAACGAAGACCTGAGAAGAAAACACATGCATAGGCACAGACTAGCCCAGTTTCACTGTCACAATCCCCAGTGAAAAGAGGGGAAATTATAGGGGCTTTTCTGAAAGTAAATCAGACCAAAAGCAACTTGCAGACGATTAACTAGAGCTGGTAACAAACCTGTATTTAACTCGGTCCTTTAACCACTAAACCATTTCCAAGAGCAGCAGAGGGTAGGCCCCTGTGCACGAGGGCTGGCACAGGGAGCTCACGCTCCAGCTGCAGTCTCTGTACAGCACTATAGGACAGAGAATTCCACCTGCAGCTATAACTTTGAGGCCCAAGTCATGGTCAGCATGGCTTCCAATAGTTCTGACTACCTCCCAGTTCTCATGGTTTCTAATTAGTTCGCAACTTTTCAGTGATAAAAGAGCTCATGCCACTGCATTCTCCCAGCAGGAACCAACCACTGGTACACACAAAGCGCCAAGCCCACAAAGGAATGGCTACAGCAGCAGTAAACTTTCCAGCAACAGTTTGTAATGAGAAATCTTATCCAGAAACTCAGCAGCATAGAACAAGGCAGATTAGCTTTGTATTGCTGCAAGCAGAAGGAACAGTGTAGATGCCAAATGGAAGAGCCAGAGTCTACCTTCCATCAAAAAAGAAGAACTTGCCACGGCCATTCTTTTCTCCGTGCACAAAGTTTCCCTCAAATCTGTCTGTTGATGAATAGGTGACTGTGCAGAATCCATGTGGCAGCCCATCATCATCTAGATGCCCTGAAATAAAATTCACAAAGAACAAAAGAACATGTTAATGCTTATATAAAATTTTAAACCTGTTCTGACTGTGTAAATGCTCAAAATACAGCAGCTCCCCAATGCAAAAGTCATTTGGACCATTGCTGTTAGGAGCAGTGATCAGAGATTCAGTACCACCGTAGTTTGTACTCGTGTAACACATTGCTTAAAATAAAGAGGGTCAGGATAAAAGGAAAGGCATGAGAGATAGGAGAGAGAATAATAAGCAAAAATACACATTTCTAAATGAAACAAGACTTGTATTATTCTAACTTGTATTACTATACATCTTCAAAAATATAATAATTCTTTATCTAAAACATATATTTCTTTGAGAGGACAGGACAGATTTAGACTTCAATCCATGGAGTAATAAAGTCCTGACTTTTTCTTTTGATAAATCCATGCCTTGGGAATAACTGGATGTGGCACCTTGCGGCTATGATCACTGGAACTTCAAGAAATAGGAGCACAGAGTATCTGTAATGCTATGCCCTTGCAGCATCTCAGTCAACCTGCATTACTATTTGAAATGCTGCCCTCCCGTGCCTTTCTGACGGGTGCACAGGATGTCCAGCTCCCTCAGCTGCTGCACAGCGGAACCGCAGCACCCTTGGATCCTCACCTGCACAGCCTGTATTTGACTGAATACAACGGGTCAGCCCTGAGCACAGCACAGCAAGCCTCCTGTTGCACCTCTATCTACCTCTTCACAGTCAAAGGAAACGGCAGAGGAGCATTTCACTGCCCAGTCCACCTGCATGTGCTCAGAGCCCCCAGCCCTTCTCTGACTGCAGGATGAGGACGCTTGGGCTGGGCAGGGCTGCCTTCACCACAGGGTAACCCTGGAGGGTGTAACAAGCTCCCACTGTGACATGCCAGCAGGGCATGCAATTTTGCATGCCAACTGTCAGATAAGTAAAAGCTGGCCTATATTCATGTTCTTCCATGCTTCTAAGTAAGAGTCACCTCTGATTCCCCAAGTCTCCTGGTGATGTGTACACAGCCTGTTAGAGATGAGAGACAGCACATGCATCCTCTTCCACAGGCTTTGGGTCAAGCTCTTCCCTGACCAAATTTGCCTTAAACTGGACAGGTTTAACACACATATATATAAAGGCAGAAATACATTTCAGTGTCAGAAGGAGCAATTCCAGCCCAGGCTGATGCAGGCAACAAGAGGCACTTCAGTATTACCAGTCCTCGAGCCTTGTGCTCAGAGAAGGAACAAGCTGTGCACACAGCAATGGGAAAAGCCATCTGCATGGCTTCAGA
>NW_008658097.1:0-2560 GCF_000695815.1 Acanthisitta chloris | reverse complement strand
AAAGGTACCCAGAGAGTACACACATGCCCACATGTTCTTTGCACATCACCATCAGCTACTGCTTCCTTGGGACGCTGCACAGCCCCCCAGGGACATCGCAGCCAGGGTATGGTGAGGCTGTGGGACATAGTCACAAGTCTTCTCCTCTGAGGCACAGGGCCTGCCTGAGCCAGGCAATTTCAGTTACCAGAATGACTGACAGCATGTCATACACACGGGATACTTGGTCAGGACATATTTCCAAACTTTGGTCTATTTCAAAGTAAAATTACCAAAAAAATATATACAAAATGGAGAGAGATGCAGAAATAGAGGAAGGGGAAAAAAAGGTAAGTGAACGTTCCTCAAAGTAACCAAGCTAGGCTGTGCAGCTCCTGCACTTGCTACATAGAGTACCGAAAGGCACCTAGAAAGAAGTTGTACAGGAGAAAATAAGGGTGAGGTATTTGAACTTGTCCAAGAGCCAGAATTCCCTCCTTCACCCTTCCCATACATGCTCCACAAAGTTTCTCACACCTGCACATCACTGCACTCCTAATTGAAGGTTCCTTCCTGTCCAGACTAGACTGGAAACAGTTAAAAGCTTAAGAAGTTAATAAAACCAACCAGGACTGCATACAGTCCAAAGTGAGAGAAATAATAGAGCAAAAAGAGAGTGTGAAAGGCAGAAAGGAAGAAGCTCCATCACTGAAAGTCTTTTAACAACTCTGAAGAGGAACCTTTAAGCAGAAGCTGCTCTTTCCAAACAGAAGAAAGGCTTTTTTCCCCTGCCATTCAGTCAGGACACCCCTTTTTGTAGTAGGAAAATGTTTTAACAGTTATGTCAGTTTAACTAAAAGGTCAATGAAACTTCTGAAGTGAACACCTCTTTTAGAATAAAAACCATTATGTCAACATTTACAGCTTGAGTTAAAAGTCTCTGTTTTCTCATTATGGGGAGAGTATACTGCTTTAAATTAACAAACCCTAAAACAATACAGTAACAGTTTTCCCCTCACTACAGGGGCAAAACTAGTATAAAACACTTGGATTTAAAAAATATATTGACAATATTGGTACATTTGTTCCTTGTGGCTACTCAGTTTTGTGGAGACTTTGCTGGAAGGTGAAGCCCAACACAAAGGCTGCCGCGCTACGCAGGCCGCGCCATCCCGGCCGGTCAGCATTCGGCCAACAGCCTTCAGACAGGGTCTTAACCTCAGCCACACCACAAACAACCCAATTCTTCTCACACACTAGAAACTTCCCCTTCTTAACAATAAATAAATACTCCTCTTACTCCAACAAGACAAGAAACACAGTCAATAGAGGAAAAAGAGAAATGTCAAGTTTAGTTACATAGATGCAACTTTTCCTGTACAGCTGAGGCCTGTACTGAAGTTGAAACAGACTAGGACGATGGCAAAAATTCTCATTATTTCAGAGGGAGCAGTGTTTTCCACTCCCCTTTCTCACCACTCTCGTCCACTTAAAAAAGAAACCCAAAATGTCTAAGCATATTTTGAGATTACTGCAAACCTGTTTTTTGTTACTCGTTGAGCCTCTCTCACAATTTCCTCTCAAACTCAGGCCACAAACTTTCCCAGAGGAGTAGTAACAGGGGCTAGCTCACAAACCACCAATCAAAGAGGAAAGCCCTTTACTGTCAGCATCACTATTACTTAACAGATGACATACAGTGTGCATCATCAATAAAAGATTCTGGCTAGCCAGGTGGATGTTTCCAGGATAACAACAAACCAACCCCTCCCTCCTATAAAAAAACCACAGAAGTGCTGATTTCTGTCGTATTTCTAGCTTCCCCCAGGTAAGCGCAGAACTCCCAGCCAGTCCATTCACCCGCAAACAGCCCCTGCTTGTGTCTCACTCAGAAAAACACACACATTCATACACACCGATGAATAAAGCAGCTTTAAAAATCCATCTCCTTAGCCCCCAGCGGTGCTAAGCTATCCCAGGATGTGGCAGAACACTTTATCTGTGACACAAGGATCAAACCCAACGTTCTTTGCCCAAGACACAATTGCAATTCACATATTCAAGAAGTGGGGAGAAATGGACGGGACAACCACATCTGCCAGGGTACAGCCCATTAATCATAGAGCCTCACTCCCCTCACGCCCGTGTTTCGGACGACAAAGCTGCTCCTTGGCAGACACATGCCAAGACAGTAAGCCTCATCTGTCCTCACACTAAGCTGCCGCGCACAATGCCTCCTCCAGAGCAACACGCTCGGAGGCCTAATCCTCCTGCACGGGATGCAAACAGCACACAGCAGAACCGTGAGCGTTACTGGCGTCTCATCGCGGGCGGCTCCTCCTGGTGCTGCCACACAGAGCAACCTCTGGTGCTGCCACACAGTGACGCCAGGCTCACTTCCAGAGCCGACCCTGCTCCCAGGTGCTGGGCGCTGGGAGCTGATCGCTGCCTGCTGGGGTTTCCGTCCGCGACTCCCCTGCATTGGCGCGTGCTCCGGTTTGAGCCCTCGGGGGTCAGTTCACACCGCCGCAGGGTCTGTCCCGCTCCCGCACGGACAGCTCCGGCCGCGCTGACCATGCTC
>NW_008658096.1:0-1982 GCF_000695815.1 Acanthisitta chloris | reverse complement strand
TTCAAAAGTCTTCAATCAATCAGCATATTGATACTTATTTAGCAAGGATTTCTGGCATGCTCCTACTCTGCTGTCCAAGCCTTCCTTTACCTCCTTCAGCCTGATCACCTCCTTAGCTCACTGCTTGTCCCTGCTGGGTAAATTGCTTACTGCTGTCAGAGCAGAGGGGCAGCAGTACTGTCATGATGAGAAATACAAGAAGGAGGAGTTCCTTTGAGGGTGCTGTTAGGGCTAGGTAGGGCCCAAGACGTGCAGGACATGCTGTTTTGGGGAATCTCTGAAATGTGGGACCATGCAAGAAGTGATCTCCTAGGTGAGTACTAGTCCCAGAGGCATGGTGTATCCCCAGCTGCTTCAGTCTGGTGGGGTCACCTCCCTTCCTCTTAGCTCCCTGAACCCAGTTCCTCTTTATACATGCCTTCTGCCCAGCTGGAAAGTGGCATATGGGAGACATATGCCTCATCGTGCTCCATGTCCTGGGTGGTAGGTAGAATCAGGGTATTCAGCTCAGTGAGTCATTCAGGTTGAGACCATTTTTCCTTTCTTCCTTTTCTTCCCTTTGTTCCCTTTCCCAATTCCTGCACTGAGTCACCAGCTATGCATTGTAAGAAAGGTCCCTTATAACCAAAGTTTCAGATGCAAAGCTCTTCTGAAACACCAGTCAAGGAGATGTCAGCCAGCAAGTACAGAATGATTCCCTAAGTCATAGAATTATAGAATATTAAAGGGTTGGAATAGACTTGGAAGATCATCTAGTCCCAACCTCTGCTGCCATGGTTAGGGGCACCTCCCACTAGACCAGGTTGCTCAAGGTTTTATCCAACCTAGCTTTGAACATTGCCAGGGTTGGGACATCTACAACCTCCATGGGCAACCTGTTTCAGTGTCTCACCATCCTCAGAGTAAAAAATTTCTTCCTAATAACAAATCTAAATTTCCCCTGTTTCAATTTATACCTATTACTCCTTGTCCTATCACTACAGTTTCTAACAAAGAGTCCCTCTCCAGCTTCCCTGTAGGCCTCCTTCACACACTGGAAGGTTGCTATGAGGTCTCCACACAACCTTTTCTTCTCCAGGCTAAACAGCCCAATTTTCGCAGCCTGTCTTCACCGGGGAGATGCTCCAGTCCTCTTATCAACTTCGTGGCCTCCTCTGGATTTAATACAACAGTTCCATGTTCTTCTTATGTTGGGGACACCAAAACTGTATGCAGCACTCCAGGTGGGGTCTCACAAGAGAAAAGCAGTGGGGGAGAATCACTTGCCTTGACCTGCTGACCACACTCCTTTTCATGCAGCCCCTGATTTGGTTGGCGTTCTGGGCTGTGGCTGCTGGGTCATGTTTAGTTTTTCATCATCCATCACTCCCATGTCCTTCTCCACAGTGCTGGTCTCAATCACTGCTCCATCCAGCCTATATATGTGCGCTGGGATTGCCATGACCCAAATGTAGGACCTTGCATGTCACTCCGTTAAACTTCATTAGGTCGGCATCAGCCACCCTCTCACACTTATCAAGGTCCCTCTGGATGGCACATCCCTTCCCTCCAGCTGTGACTGCCCCACACAGCTTGGTGTTGTCAGTGAACGTGCCGCGGGTGCACTCAATCCACTGTGCATGTCACTGACAAAGATGTTGAACAGCATTGGCCCCAGCACTGACCCCTGAGGGACACCACTCGTCACTGGCCTCCACATGGAGAATGAGCTGCTGACTCTCTGTGTTATGAAGAACTCTGTATGAAGGACTTGGTTGGGGTACTGTTGTGTAATAAATTATAGAAGTTTCAGAAGTTTCCATCTTCCAGTCTCCCCAAAGATATTAGTACAGCTACATTGCTCATTGCAGAGTGTGTTCAGCCCCTATGCAGCAATGCTGTAGCCCCATCACAGAAGGTCATCAAATTTGTAAGGCATGATTTGCCCCAGTAAAGCCACGCTAGCTGTTATCAACTACCTCTTTGTTTTCCATGTGCCTTAG
>NW_008658095.1:41263-56805 GCF_000695815.1 Acanthisitta chloris | reverse complement strand
AGACGCAGCGGGTGGAAGGTTTGCCGCCGGCCGTGCTGAGCGGCGCCGCGCTCGGGCTGCAGGAGCACGAGGAGAGGGTGATGCAGGCCATCTCCCGCGCCAGGTTCTGGAACACCACGGAAGTTGCCCCCAAGAGGGAGCAATATTGGTGAGTCCTCGGCCGCAGGGGAGTCTGCCGTGTGTAGTTGTGGTATTGTTGCGAGCCGTGCACCGCAGGTGACAGGTAAAGAACCGGAGTTAACACTACAAAGGGACTCACTCGCTGTCCAAAACCCTTTGTGTCAGGTTGTCAACTTGTACAACAGCCCAAACAAATAAACTCCCAGTTCTGAGCATTGGCGGCGGCACTGACACAACCGCTGCACTCCGTTAAAGCTTCCTTCAGGCCAAGGTCTCTGTTTCAACCTGAGCTCTGCTTCAGGCTGATGCAGGATGTTAGTTTTTAAACACCTCATGGTAAGCTCTGCCAACTTGGAACAGCAGTGTGGGTTATTAGTCCATGTTAGCTGTTTGGGGATGTTGTACCATGATGTGTTTTACATACAGTAGTTTTACAGCGTTGGTGAGACACTGGCACAAGTTGCCCAGGGAGGCTGTGGCTGCCCCAACCCTGGCAGTGTTCAAAGCCAGGTTGGATGAAGCCTTGAGCAACCTGCTCTGGTGAGAGGTATCCCTGCCCAGGGACCAGATGATCCATAAGATCCATTCCAACCCCTAAAATTCTATGATTAGGATCCCATTTTTAATGTAACTATTCTTTTTCTCCTCCCAAAGCCCAGTGTTGTTTGAAAACTTGATACATCTATGCCGGCTAATCACTGCAAAATATCCTTCTTTGAATAAAAGGATGTTGGCTAGAAACTACAGGATATCAGCCATGTGGGAAAGAGGTTAGTTGCTGCTGTGGGAGAAGCATTTAGCTCTGTAAGGTAAGAGAGGTGACAAAGCTGCTAGGTTTAAGGCTGAGGACTTGGAGAAAATTCCCCTCTGAGGACAGGCTGAGGGAGTTGGGTCTGTTCAGCCTGGAGAAGAGAAGGTTGTGTGGAGACCTCATAGCGACCTTCCAGGATCTGAAGGGGCTACAGGGCAGCCAGAGAGGGTCTTTTGGTTAGGAACTGTATTGATGGGACAAGGGGAAATGGGTTCAAGTTGAAGGAGTGGCAATTTAGGTTAGATATTAGGAAAAGTTTTTTCCTGTGAGGGTGGTGACACTGGCACAGGTTGCCCAGGGAGGCTGTGACTGCCCCAACCCTGGCAGTGTTCAAAGCCAGTTTGGATAAAGCCTTAAGCAACCTGCTCTGGTGGGAGGTGTCCCTGCCCAAGGCAGGGGTTGGGGCTGGATGATCTCTTAAGGTCCATTCCACTCCTAAAACTCTGTGCTTCTATGACAAAATGTAACAATTTCTGGAACCAGGTAATTCAGTCTGGTTTCAGTAGTGCTCTCAGCATGGGCAGCAGATGGTGGCAGGATACAGTCCCTGAGGAGATCATTAGATGTTAGACAGCAGTGACAAAATGGCAGGAGAAGGTAACCAGTTTCCTAGACCTGATTGTTTATTGTTTTGTGTCCCAGATCAGAACTGTTGTTTTTCTAAGTACATTTAGTTAAGAACTTAACCCTAGCAATTAGCGTTGGTATTTTAGAACCTACAGCTGAGCTACTGTTTAAAATGGGTTTGCAGGTGAGGGGGAGAGCTTTGCACCTTGCTAAAGGAAGTGTACATATTTCCTTAACCTGACTGCACCAATGTTTGAATGTTGCCTAATTTCCCTCCCCAGAATCCATTCTCCTTCAGGTCCGTGGCCTGAACGGAATACTCATGAACTCCATGGCCCCAATACCACCAGTAGCCTCCAAGGAGGAGATACTGGCCACCAAAGAACATGTTCTGGAGACCTTCTATCCCATCTCACCTACAATTGATCTCCAGGAAGTGAATGTGTACAAAGAATTCAATGACACAGGTAAGTCCAGCGGCTGGTGATAATGTTGTAAGTGTTTGGGTTAACCTGGAGTCTTTGTCCTTCTGGGAGGCAGCTGAGAGTGTGAGAATGAGAGACAAAGGAGCCAGGCACAGGTTTGGGTTTGTTTAGCCTTGAGAAGAGGCTCAGGGGTGACCTGATGGCTCTCTACACCTACCTGACAGGGGGTTGGAAAGAGGTGGGGGATGGTCTCCTGCCATGGCCGCAGGAAGAGAACTAGGAATGGCCAAAAGCTGAGGCAGGGGTTAGGTTAGATATTAGGAAGACGTTTTTTCCTGTGGGGGTAGATTCTCCCACCTGGGCAGTGTTCAAAGCCAGGTTGGCTAAAGCCTTGAGCAACCTGTTCTGGTGGGAGGTGTTCTCACACAGGGCAGGGGGTTGGGCCTAGATAATCTGTAAGGTCCATTCCAATCCCTAAAATTCTGTGATTCTCTGTTAGGATTTGATGTCAGGAAAATGTTTTCCACTGTTAAGGTGTTCAGGCAGTAGGTTGCCTTGCCCAGGGAGGTGGTGGAGTCCCCATCCTTGGAAGTGTTTAAGAGGTGTCTGGATCTGGCGCTGGAGGACATGGTTTAGTGGTTACAGAGGAGTGACAGGTTAATGGTTGGAATTGATGATCTTTAAGGTCTCCTCCAACCTTGATTCTGTGATTCTGGGTGTGTAGCGCAAGTGCTCCACACCTGGTACAAGTGTTTTGTGGCCTAAGCAGGACTGAGGCGAAGAACCTAAACCCCAGGGAATTACTGTCAGTGAATTACTGAACAGTCCCTGAGGACAATGGAGAGAACCTTGGCTGTGCAGGGTCTTACTGAGCGATTTCTGACATGATTATCTGCCATTCAGGTTTTAAAGATGGTTATCCATACTCTCATCCTCACACTCTGTTCTTCCTGGAGTCAGCCAACATTCGCCCGAACAGGTTCAGACCAGAACAGCTTCGTGCTAAAATGCTGATGTTTGCGTTTGGCAACGCGCTGGCCAAGGCCAAGGCACTGTACGGGGTATGTATGGGAGGCTGCTGCTGCCTTCCTGGGCCTTTGTTCTCCCTCTGGTGCTGCAGCTAGTGGAAAGAGTCCTGAAATTCCCTTGCCGTGGCATGTTACAGTAGTTTTCCCATCCAAACTTTCCTGTCCAGAGGTCTAACCCCAACCTTCAGGTTACTGATGTGATCCAGTGTGTTCATGATGTAACACGCACTGGGGTGGTGATGGGTAGGACCCAGGGAGTGAGTTCAGCTGCAGAGCTCTAACCCGTCCCACAGCTCAGTATGTAAATTGACACTTCATTGCTGGCTGAAGGAGGAATTTTAATTAAAATACAAAATCTACATTCAAAACTTGTTTGACTAGAGTAATTTTCTGGGCAAGGTAACAATACATTTATTAAAATCTTGGCTTTAAACCAGCACAGAACATGCAGAATCAGCAAGAACTCATACAATTTCTGTAGTAACTGGTGTTTTAAACATTGTTTCCCACCCCCCACTTCTTTTCCTAGGATGATCCCAAGGTTTTGGAGCAGCCAGTAGTGGTGCAAAGCATTGGCACAGATGGACAGCTCTTCCAGTTCATGGTGTTCCAGTTAAACACAACAGACCTTGTCTCGAGCGATGGCATAAAAAATCTGGTCTGGATTGACTCTGATCAGAGTCTGTATGAGAGAGCCCTGTGCCGTCCAGAAATCAAGAAGAGAGTTGTGACAGTAAGGAAAACTTGGGAAGTGGTCCTGGCAGTGCTGCCCTTTAACCTCAGCTGGGGGTTTAGGAAATGGTCCTGGGAATCCTGCCCTTTCACCTCAGCTGGATGTTTTAAACCAGCCGAGGGGACCTGACACGGGCATCAGCCTCATTCTTCCCTAAGCAGGTGTTCCTGAGGGAGACAGTTCCTGAGTGTTTGTAGTGCTGATGTGCCACATGCCAGGCTTAATAGCTGCTCCTATGTCCAGATATCCCTGTCTGTAATCCACCATCTCCTAACACACTTGTTTAAAACCAGCTTGGATGAAGGAAATGCTTACATGGCACTGTCAGCCTTGCTGGGGAGTGAACAGCACAGGGCTGTGAGCACTGGTTGTACTAGGAGGGCTTCTGATTGCTGGACAAAGGGGTTTTGCCCTCTGAGATTGACACCAGTGGAAGTTTATCCCCACACAAACCCCTCTGGGGAGGGAGAGCACAATTTGGGAGCTGCCATGCCCGAGGTCTTATTGGAGCATGTTTAAAGCCGTTGTTTGTCTCCATTAATCACTTCACTGCAAACTGAGCATCCGTGTCTTTCTCCCTGCAGAAACCCGCTGGAATTCATGGCTTTGAGCCAGACACATTCAAGAAGTTTCTGGCACTGTATCTGCATGGAACTGTGTGAAATTCAGCTCAAATGAAAATACTTCACCAACTGTACCTGCTGCTTCTCTTTGCCGGAGCCGTCATATAATTAAAGAGAAGTGGATTAATTTACTTGAAAAAATAAATTATATTATTACTGAAAGTAAAACATTTTTTTTAAAACTAAATAGTGCGTGAAGAAACTCTTTTCATTTTTAGGGGCTCACCTCCGGATTTGGGTTAGAGGGAGTCATCAAATGCATCCTCCTGCACATCCTGGAAAGAACATAAGCCAGTCATTATTCCTGTGCGCAGGCTCTGCTCTCAGGGAGCTTCTGCACAGAGCCAGACTCAAACCTATTTCCGAGGCTCCTTTGAGTCCCTCTGAATGCAGAAGAGACTTCCAAAGCTTCAAGGGGGGAGCCTGAGACATGAGCCTTTTTCATTCTGCCTGGCTTTGACTTTGTGTTGCTCCTGGCTGCTGCGGGATGCGTCGTGCTGCCCCACGCTTAGTTCCCAAAGCACTTAATCGGAGAGATTGCTTTGTTGGATCTGTGGAACCACAGTTCTTTCATCCCCCCAATCCTGGATGAAGAGACCTGTGCATTTGGGGGAAAGTGGTGCAGAATGTAGCAGGAAACTTTGGTGCCTGTAGCTGGTGTTTTGCTGCTAAAAATACAAAGGCAGAATTTCTCCCTGCCACACAGAGTTAACTGAGCAGGAAGCATATTCTTTTGAACATGGGGGGATTAGTGTGGGTTTTGTAAAACGAAAGCTAAATTAGCTGCAGCCAAATGTAGAATGTTTTGCAGCTCTGATACCCTCCAGCACATGGGAAGGAAGAGGACAGCCTGTGCTATTTTAAGGGGTGGAAGAGCATATTTCCAAGAAGTGCATCTCACTTCAGGGTCTTGTGTCAGAGGCTGGTCTGTGCTCTGGGATCTCTGACCATCTGGATGAACACCCCGGTTGTGTGTTCCAGCCCCAGTCCATCAGGCAGCTCCAGCCCGCAGGTTTCAGCACTCACCTTTGAGTTGCACCTAGAAAATTGGGAAGCAGCGACTGAGTTACATCTACAAATCCCTCACTAGTTAGGAGAAATGCTTGAAAGAGGAATAATCTAGTAAGTGTTGCATTGATCTGAACCATGTTAATCCTGCCTGCCCGAGGGATGCCTAATTCAGCTCATCCATGTAAATCTGCTCAGGGCTGTGATTTGCACCCAGGTACTTGGGGATCCGTTTTAACACCGCCGTGCTCTGTGGAGCCTGTCACGGTAGGTGTTTGTTTCGCAGGCTGTTGGCTCCCTGCTGTGTCACACACACCCTGCTTGACATCCTCTCGCTCTCCGCCTTCGGGTCATTACCCATCCTAGGGAGGGAGCCCTGTCGGGCTGCCAGCTGCCCATTAGCATTCCTGAGGAGAGAGTTTCCCTGAGGAAGCCTGGTGGAAAAAGCGTCTGTGGTGGGAAGGGGGCGTGGAGAAGCAAAACACCTCACATGCTCCCAGTAGATGTGGGAATCTGTGAAGATGGTCTGTGTGGGAAAGAGGCTAAGTCCTTTCAGATACGCTTTTACCTCTCAACAAAGACATCTCGGGGCAGGCAGTAGAAGATGAGACACCAGGGGAAACTGGAGTCCTGCTGCCTCTAAGCTCAGCAGAGACAAAGCATGAGCACAGTGAGGGATGGATGAAGGCAGAGCGAAGGGAGTGGTGAAAAATGGCAGGAAGTCAGTGGGAGAACAAGGTTTCAGAGGTTATGTGAGGCATCAGCAAGCCAGTGGGGATGAGGGCACTGTACACAAGCATGCAAGATGTCCCTGGTTTGCTCAGGGCACGGTTGCTCTCCCCTGTGGGGGGAGGAGCAGCTGATCCTTATGCAGGGTAAGCTCCCGAGGTCCCAGAGGGGAGCTCAGGGGGGGCAGAGTGGGGCTCCCAGCTTAACACCTTGCATGGATGCTCCATCATGGTCCATGAACCAGGCAGGTCCTACCACAGTCAGCCACACACGTATGTGGTGTCCTGCTGCTCTTCCCAAGCACACTGTGCATGGTTCAGCTCCCCCAGTTCCTCCAGTGTGACCTGCTGGAATCGGCCCAGCTGAGGGAGGTGGGACTGGGAGCCCAACAATGGGTCACAGAGGCACATCTGGGTTGGCATCAATAAATTATAAAGGCTCGTCAGCAGATGAATGTCATTACCTCAGCACGGACCAAGGGCCAGGCATTAACTTTTAATGAACAGCCAGGGAAGCAGAACATGCAAGAACAGGGAGGCAGGAGCCTGGGATGAGGCCCTGGCAGAGCCTGCCTGCCCAGGGGAGAGCTGTGCAGCATCCTGCCCCCAGCCTGCCTGAGGATGATGCATGGTGTGCCATCCCAGCTCCACACTCCCTTCCACAGAACCGCTCCCGGTGCAAAATCCAGCTCCACAGGCTGCACTCATCACGCCAGCAAGTACACACCGTGCTCAGCCTGGAGCCCCTGGTTGTTCAGATCCTCCTCCCACATTTAATTTAATGAAAACTAATGCGGGAGACAATTATCCCTGAGGTTGGGCTTTGGAGACGTTTAGAGGAGGGAACTTGGCAGTTTCTCATGGTAATATTTAATAAAATTAGCCTGTAACCCTTAAGGACCAACGGGAAGGACTTTTCTGTGCCCTGCAATAAAAACACAACAGGCAGCTGTGCAGGAACCTGTGGCTCTGGGCAGCTGAGGAGGGCCAGGGTGGGCAGTCTGAGCAGGGATGGCCCCAGGGAGCTGGGAGGGCAGGATTTCCTCATCAGCATTAACTAATTACCCTTGGGGGTCATGATTCCAAGTGATGGACAATGCTCACACTCTACTTTCTGCAAAGCACAGAGGGATGTGATTGCCTGGACCAAAATCCACACTGGGACACAGATGTGGACCCTGTGCATGGACATTAATCTGGAAGCAAAACTGCACAGGTAGCAAAGGGTGCAAACACAGCTCCTCAGCCCCACCGTTAATGACATGCTAATGAGCTCTGCAGGCACCATGATTTCTCTGGCTGGCTCCCAAACCCAGCAGCCATCCAAGCATTGCCCCCTCACCCTTCTGCTCCGTGGGTATCCATGACCACACAGCACTCGCTGCTGGGATTGCAGCAGTGATGTGGCTGTGAGTGCCTGTGCCAGGTAGGAGCATTCCCCAGGACCAGCAAAGCTGCAGGATGGCTCACAGCCCCCCGAGCCCACAGCCCACACGTGAACATTCCCACAAGGAGGGAGAGAGCTGCATGCTCACAGCCAACTCTGTCCTGCCTCAACTAGTCCAAGGCAGAGAACAAGTCTCAGACAGCAGCTCCCAGAAGTGTTTCAGGCACCTGGCACTTGCAACCACCCATCCACAGGCTTGAAAATTCCCAATCTCTCCCTAAATGCTGCAGCAGCCTCTGATGATGCCCATTAAGGAAATCAGGTCAGCCTCACCTGGGCTTCTTCAACCCCAGCAGCTCCTTCAGAGCCTGGAGCTGTTTGATCCTGCAAAGGTGCTCACACCTACTTGGCACTGCAGCCAGTCCTTGTCTGAGGAGGGGTCAGCAGACCCCACTGCAAGCCCATGTATGTGTCTGTCTGTCTATCTATCTGTATTTGAAGTTGACACTTGTGTCTTTCCCTCCCTTGCTTACCTCCCAGCAGTGCAGGACTCCAGGAATGGGAGACAGCAGGACCCAGCTCCTCTCCCAGGGAGCTGCTGCATGGGACACCAGCCTCTCACTGCCATCCCAGCTTCTCCAGCCTCTAATGGGGAAAGCCTGGGGGGCAGTGTACAAAACCATCCCCCTTTTTAGCCCTGCAAAACCCCCTCTGCCTGCAGCCTGGTGGGCTGGGGGCAGTGAGCACATCCTCAGCCCAGTGCAGATAACACTGACCATTTTTCTAGGTGGAGAGCTAAATTTTCAAAATGCTTAGGCAAAAAAAAAAACAACCCAAGAAACAAATCATTAACCCAAACCTCTCCCAGCCCCCTTGGGTCCTGCACCACAGCCAAATCCCTGCCCCCAAAACAGCACCTCTCGGCTCTGCATCACCTCCTCTCCTGCACCCCAAATGTGGGGTTTGGTCCTCGAGAAAGGCTGGAAAAACACCAGGCTGTTTCCCGCCCTGGGTCTGGCAGCAAACACCAGGAACAAACTGCAGAGCACCGAAATCAAATGTTTATGTTGATATTTATTACAGCATGGGGAGGGGGAGAAGGGGGGAGAACCGTTTCGTTCCAAAACCATCCCATACCAATGAAGACAATAATTTAGCTATTCATTTTAAAATACATTAAACCCAGACCTTTCATTTCCTCACCTCAGAATGAAAGAAAAAAGAAGGGGGAAGAAATAAAACAAAACCCTGAACAAGATGTTACATGGAATAGGGGAAAAAAAGCTGACCCCTTTGGGGAGCCCTTGGGATATTTGTGATGCAACAAATCTGCATTGTTGTTACTTGGGAAGTATTAACTTGACTGTAATTATGAGACTGACACCCTCAGCCCTCCCCATCCTGCCCACCCCTCCCTCCCCAGTGACTTTCTACAGGGAAAGCACAATGAAAATGCCTAGGAAAAAGAAGGCAAACATTAAAAAAAATTCAAATCATATTACACACTAAAAAAAAAGGAGTTTTGTCATCTCGTGTCTTGCAGTCAGAGTAACAAAAACAAGCCGAATGTCCCCCAGAAACATGTCAATGAAGGGGTGCGGAAAAAAGACATCCCTTTAATAAAACATTATCAACAAATATCGTACACAAACTACAATGTATAATCATTATTTTTTTTTGTTTTGTTTTCCCCTCTTGGTAATTTTCGAACCAGACTACAAGGTAAGAAAAAACACTGAAACAAGATACAATGCTTTCAATAATCCGCACAAAGGTCAAATCCAAGGGAGAGAATATCTTACAGAATATGATATACATGGAGCAGAAATGGGAGCTGGAGAAAAAACAAAGACCAAACTACAGGGTAGTGTCATGTACAGAGATCCCAACCCGCCGCCTTGGCTTGTCCCTTCCTCTCCCACCAGAAGGAAGGGCCTTCGCTGCTTGCCATTAATCTTTATTTCCTTATTACAGAGCGAGCCTACAGAATAGCAAGGTTACATTTTAACAACAAGAAGTCCTTAAAAAATATCTCCATCCAGTTCCAAATCATAGGGAAGTGAAATCCTGACAAGAGCACATCTCTAAAGAAAAGAACCCTTCCTCCCTCCCCAAAATACCCCCAAAGCAAATAAAACCCCCCCAGAAAATCCCAAAGTTAGCTGGAGATCACAAAGTCCCAGGTCAGATTAACTCTTTCTTTCAGTGGAGTAAAAAAAATCCAAACAAAAAGACTTAAAAAATCGATTTTTGCAGTCAACCAGCTGAAGGACTCTGGGGAAGGGAGGGACAAGAGCTTTCTTCTTGTACTCAGAGAGGGGGGGAAAGACTAACACAGTGCATGCCACAGTCACAGAGAGCAAGATCACGATTCATTCGAGGATGTGATCCTAGAAGGGGTCACCTGCGCTAACGAGTTTGTAACGAGGTGGTGGAGTCTCTTCCCCAAAGCAGATCTTGTTAACTGGAGGAGGAAGCGTTGTGCTGCGAATGAACAAAAAAATCCCCCAAAAATCGAAGGGAAAAAACCCCCAAAACCAGAAAAAAAACCAAAACCAAAAAGAAAAACAGGCCTTCTGAACGAAAACCACCATTGTAAACTGTCCAGTTTATTTAAAAAAATGACTACAACAGAGACAACATGAGATTTCATATCTAGACTAGCTTCCTGGTGTCGCACGGCACAAACATACAACAGGTTCGGTTTCTGTCTTTATTTAAAAGAACAAAGCAAAGAGATCGGAGTTGGGTGCTAGAGGCTTCCGTTTGTTTCCAAAAAGAAGTGTCATGTACATATATAAACCCTTCTGCACAAAGAAGGGTCTTGTCATGTCTTGAAATATTTTAAGTTTTGTCCTTCATGTTTTATGGAATAAAAAGTTCAGCCTTTTTATTGCATGAAACTAAACCTGGGGGTTTGGCCCCCGCCACGCATGTCCCTGCCCATACACCTAGCTTCTTCTTCTTCTTCTTGCATAATTCGTTGAGATCCTCCGAACGGCAGCTGACTCTCTTGATCCTGGAGAGGAGGAGGGGGAGGGAAATCACACACTCATCGTCATGCTGGGGGAATACTGCAAGAGAGACAGAGCCAGGGTGAGAAACCAGGTGGGTCAGACCCCCGGACAGTGAAGGGGGATGCAAGATGACATCTACATAGCAACCTAATTGGATCTAATAAACCAGGAGGAGAGGATATGTTGGAGACTCGAATTTATCAGGGCATAATCTGCGCTGTAACTTGCTTTTCCGGGAAGAAAATCAGCAGAACAGTATGTGGTGAGATACAATTTAAAACAAATAATTAACATGCACACGTGTCTCTGCTGCTAATGGAGGCAGAAGAGGAGGGATGTCTGCAGCCACCCACAGTGCCTTGACTCAGCCAGGCCGGCACAGCTGGCTGCATCTGCATGGGCTCCTCTCCACCCTGTGGATCCTCTCCCCTCCACCAGTACGCCCCCATCCCACCAAGCTTCCAAGCTGCCACCCACCAGTGTATTTCTTCCTGTCCACTTTTGGTCCCAGAGCAGCTCATGCACAGCACAACCAGAGATACAAAAGGCACCCACCACCAAGCCCACCCACAGCTGTGCCACAATGCCCTGGGAGCTGTTCCCCCATCCCAGGCACTAACTCACATTGTCATTTTGGAAGGAATGGAGAAAGTTGCCTCCCAGCTCCCCGTCGTCTCTTGGAGTGCCCGGGGGATTGCTAATGCCACTTATGTTGTTTGGAGAATTCTGTGGGAGATGGGAGGGAGGTGGTGAGCAGATTCCCACACCGCCCAAAACACCGTGGGGGCAAGATACAGCCCTGCCTGCCCCAGTCATGGTCCCTCCTGTGTTCCCATCCACTGGGGTCACATAGGCACCCCAGTGCCAAGAAAGGAGAAGCCCACACACCCACTCTGCAACCACTTACTTTTGGAAGTCCATCTATGTCTCCTGACCCTGCACAGAGGGGAGAGAAAGGAGAAGAGACTTACTGAGCATGCAGCTGTGACCCCCATACCCTCCACACCCCACTTCTGATTTCCACTCAAAGGCTCTGCTTCAAGCACTGGTGTGAACTGGGGGCTGACCCCAGGATGGGATGCTCTGCCAGCGTCCCCTAAGGCACATCAGGGCTCCCCAGGCCACGGCCATGGTGCTCACCTAACGATCCGTTCATGTGATGGGGCTCCATGCCACCCATGCCGCCCATGGGGCCGTCAGAGCCAGGGCCCATCGGGAACTGCCGACGAAAAAGACAACAAGATCAGCTATAAAAGCACCCCAAACATTTGCCATGGTGGCTCCTGGGGACCATCCCCTCCCCAGTCATCCCTCTGGAGCAGGGTGGGGAGGGACACACCACAGAATCATTGCATTGCTGAGGTTGGAGAAGACCTTTAAGATCATGAAGTCCAACCAGCAACCCATCACCAACATTAAACCATGTCCTCAGGTGCCATATCCATACATTTCTTGAACATTTCCAGGGATGGTGACTCCACCACTGCCCTGGGCAACGTGTTCCAATGCTCAACAACATCTTCAATGAAAAAAAATTTCCTAGTTATCCAGTCTAAACCTCTCCTAGTGCAGCTTGAGGCCAGATCACCCCCTGAGGCCGTGAGACACTTCTGGGTGCTCACAATCCTGTGAATTCACCTATAAAATTTGGCTGGATGGCAGAGCCAGACCCACGGCAGCACGGAGGGCTCCCTCCAACCAGCACCAACAGATTTCAGGCTGCCTGTATCCCACAAAACCCAGCACCTCGCCGGGCACGCAGCTGCCACCACCTCGGCCGGAGCAGCAGGACCGTCGCTCTCTTAATAAGCATAAAAAATTAACAAAGTCGCCCAAGAGTTAATCGCTTTTTGATGGTTTGTTTTATTTCTGTTTTGTAACAAATGGCTGAAATCAATTAAACTGCTTTACTCTCAACTGATGAAGTTAATTATGATTTGTTATGGTATCTGATATGTAAATTATTAGAAAGCAGACTTACATTCGATCGACTGCCTGCGGGCGGTACTGGATTAATCATTGTGTAGATGTTGTCACTTGAATTTGTTGAATCTGTGGAACAGTGAAGCCCAGTAAGTCGGGTGATTAATTCATTTCTTAATTAAAACAAACTCATGCCACTTGAACTCATTCTTTTGTATTTTATCACCTAAAATTCCCTCTAACTACCACCATTTTCTGGCTAATTTGTATTTAATGAAGATCCACAAAGTTTTTAATCACAGAAATTCAACTGTGAAAAATAATTCAGTTCCTAGCTGTGAAGTGCAGGGAGGTAATTCCTCACCTTCCCGAGCCCCATAGCATCCAAATCCAGAGGGGGACTTAGGAACATCCCCAAATACCATCCTGAAACCAAGTAGCCCTTGCTGCTCGCTTCCCAGAAAGACAAAAGCTACATAAATTGGTCATCTCTGGTTGGACAGGGGTTGCCCATGTTCAATGGTGCAGATCCAGGAATGGGGATCTCTTGGCAAGAGAAGGGGCAGGAGCCTGGGAGGGCTGGCCCCAGAGAGGGAGGTCTTGGGGGGCTCATACCTGCAGGACTGGGCATGATGGGTGTCCCTGGGGGACCACCGCCGCCGGGCGGACCCTGCGGAGAGACAACACTAGTGTCAGATGTGCAAACACGAGCATTACCCACACCTCCCCCAGCTGGACATCACACCCCCAAACCCAACCTGCTCACCCACCACGGCACCAATTTCCCCCCAAACTGCATGAGCTCCTATAACATCCTGACAGGATGGACAGATGGAGAAGGACTCACCACGTATGTACCAGGCGATGAAGAAGAGTATGGGATCTGTAGGGAGAAGAGAGCCACATTTAGTCATGGGATGCTCTCATGGGCTGGATCCCAGCATGGCACAGCCAAGAGCCCCCACTGTCCCCTCTACCCAGCCAGGATGGGAGTCCCAGGGCCCAGGAGCCTAAGCAAGAGGCTGGGGAAACCCTTCTCAACAGCAGGGTTCAGATAACAGGAATCAGGCCTTGGAATGGGCTGCCTGGGGAGGTGGTGGATTCACCATCCCTGGAGGTTTTCAAGATGAGACTGGATGTGGCACTTAGTGCTATGGTCTAGTAACGATGGTAAGGTTGGACTCCATCTTTGAGGTCTCTTCCAACCTGGTTGATTCTGTTGATTCTTGAATGGCCTCCTTTACGGGACATTCCCTGATCAGCCCCTCTCTAGCTCCAAGGACTGTGGGATACTCACTGAGTTAGCACTGCTGGGGTTCGGCCACGGTCTGCCAGCGCCTGGCCCCCTGGGGTCAAAATCAAACAGGAAAAACATCAACACTGTGATTTCATCCAGGCAGTCCCACAAAGTCAGAGCTGGCAATCAAATATTCTAGCATGGGGATTGCCTTACATGTTAATTCCAGGCATGCCGGGACCTAGGGAGTTGGGTGGAGGTCTCATGCCGCTGCCGTAGTTCTGCAACGATAACCAAGGGTCAGTCTACCATAACGGGAAGGGACACCAGAGAGACAAGAGAAGGGGAAAAATACCCCAATAAACAAACAAAAAATCAAGTGGGTCAGTTTGCAAAAATTGTATTAAAAAAAATAAATTAATGATGATGAACAATTAATTATGTTTGCAAAAAAACCCCAGGCAGCTGACTATGGACAGGAGCCAGGCTGAGCCCCGAAGTTCCCCCTCCCCACACTCTGAGGCCATGTGGGTGGAGGAGAAACATCACCCTCCTAGCTCCAGGAGACAAATCAACTTGCGGCTCCCAGTGCCAACAACAGCCTTTTGGGCTTGTCTCTTTGTGCAGGAGAAAACAGGGGCAGGAGGAGAAAAGGCGCCACTTGGAAGGTTCCTGCTGCAGTGTGAGGATGGGGAAAGGCTGCAAGGGCTCTCCCCCAGATGGAGCATCCCCTGCTCACAGGATGACGGATGGAGTAGGGAAAACCAAGCCAGGCTTGTTTTTCCGTTGCTCCCCAGCTCTCTGCTCCATCCCCTGGAGCAGGTCTGCAGCCTCAGGGAGTGGGCGAGGGCAGGGAGCCCCTTGGGGCTCCTCTCCTGGCTTATTCCGCCCTGGTTTAGCCTCCAGCTGGGACTGGGAGCCTCAGATCTGCGTCCCTCATCTCCTAAAACCAGCTCCAGTACAAAGCCAAGCCCAAGGCAGCAAAGGAAGAGGAATCCCCTGAATGCCGCGCTCCATTTGGTCTGTGCTTTGCTCCCTGTGCCCTCCAGGCGACGTGCAGCCGGATTTAGGTCACGCTGCCGCTCTTCTCCTTCCACCTCCCTCCCCGAAATGCATCTTTTTGGACTGTATTTCTGCCATTTAGAGAAAAAATTACTAGAGCAGGAGGAGGGACGGCGGTCTGCTTCCTATTCTGCAGCCCCTTGGAGTGTTCCAACCTGGATTTTAAGCACAATACTTCAGTGCTGCTGATTTTTCTCTGGATCTGTGGATGCATCAGAGCACGGTTCTCTGCTGAGGGCATCACCAAAGTTTGTTTTGAAGAGGCAGAAAAGGGTTTTTCCCAAACAAATTACCGGCAAGTCCTTAATTGATCGAAATTTCAGCCATTTACACTGAATAGCAGCATCAAACCCCTTGTTTAAAAAAAAAAGAAAAGGGCTCAGCGTTTTTAATTGGAGCTGAAAGGCTGGAAAACGAAGCCAGCTGAGAGATGCTCGGGGAGGGTGGGGAGGGAACGCAGCTGTGCCAAGCGACCTGGATGCCGAGCTCCGGCAAGGCTCCGCCAAAACCCAGCGAGCTACAAACCCTCTTCACAGAGGCGCTGGCAAACCCAGTCCTGCCTTCTGCAGAGCTGCAACTGGGACTATTAAAGGGAAAAAGGCAGCAACGACCAGCTGAAAGGGATGATTCATCGCTGGTGTGTAATAAGGAGCTGCTGTCAGGATGCCGGGATGTCCTGGCTGGATGCTCTGCAGCCCTCTGGAATAATTTCAGCAGTGTTAGCGAAGGTCCTGATGCAAAGCTTAAAGAAAAACAAGCCCTGGGCAGGCAGGGTGTGAGGGGCTGCTGCGTTTGGGTCGGTATTTTTGGTGGCTGCCTGTGCAGGCGCCGATTCCTGGATGGCTGTGGGTGCCAGATTGGGAAGCCCGGCGC
>NW_008658095.1:31052-41140 GCF_000695815.1 Acanthisitta chloris | reverse complement strand
CGCGGCGCTCGACACGCGCTCGCCGCTTCCAAGTTTCCCGGAGAGCTTTGGAAGTGGGAAGCGAGCAGCCTCCCCCGGGCAAGCCGCCGCCGCTCGCCTTGGCGCAGGCCACGCTGGCAAATGTGGTTTTTTTTTTTTTTTGGGGCACAATCCTCCAGGAATGGAGGATTTTAAGCACAGCAGTGGTGCTGTTCGAGGGCTTGTCCATGAAACGATGCCTGTGCCGGGTTTTATCCCCCTGCCCTAGGATGGATCCGGGTGCCCACAGAGATGGCAGAGCATCCCTGAGCAGCATCCTCAGGCTGGTGTTAAAGAGATGACACAACTCCCTCTTTACACAACATTCACTTATCTCAACAGTCTCCGGGGGGAAAAACAAAACAAAACTCCAGCGCACCCGCTCATCTCTTGACAGACTCTGATCCTCGCGCTACAAACTCCACGTAGGCGACGATGCAGAGAGGATAAACCTCCAACCAAAATATGGTAATCTGGTTTTGAAGTCTCGTAGAAGTAACAAACAGGAGTGAGTCAACAACAAGCCACTCCATAAAGCGAATCAATGGAACGACAGCATATATTAACCCAGATCTGCTTAATTTCGAGAGTTTACTCCCCTTTCCCGAAATAAAGAGCTCGAGCAGGCAGCAGGAGGGGCAGGCAGAGGGGAACCTCACAGGGGAAAGCCTTATTCCCCTGCTAAAGGGATCTCTGCCGTTTCTTTTTATTTATTTATTTTTAATGCAAGTCTCCTTTCCCTTTCCTGCTGTTAGGGTCGTAACTATTTCCCAGGCAGGCAGCGTAATGCACTCAAAGGCTGCTCGGCGCGGAGCTAAGTGCCATCCCCTCTGACAGAAGGGCAGGAGGGAGCCTGCAATACCCTTAATGAGCTCTGAAGACCTCACTCATATTAAAAGGAGGGATTTCCAGATGCAAGACTAATGTAAAACGCATTAACACTAATGGGGGGACGGGGCGTGGGGGGGGAACTCCCAGCCCCTGGAGGTTGTTCTGATGGTGCACAGTGTCTGTATGCTGCTCTCTGGTGCTGGGGCTTACCTGCGGACCAGGACCCATGGGGCCCATCCCTCGCGGAGGATTCATCCTTTGCATGGGGCCGCCCATGTTAGGGTGCCCTGTTGGGAGGAAAGCAGGGTTGTTACATGGCACCACAGCCAGTCTGGGTCCCAAACTTACAGTTAACAAGAAACATTAATGTTCGAACCCTCCTCTGCTGGACTTACCTTGCTGTCGCGTGGGATCCATGGAATTGGGCAGCAATGGCTGTGTACCGGGAACGGCGCCCGGGGGCTGTGGAAACAAGGGAAGAAGATTAAAAAAATAAATCCTGCATCCCGCTGCATCCCACTGCTACAGCCTCCAGGTGTTTGCCTCCCTCATCCTTTCGCAAACACTCTCTAAAACCTAAACAAAGCACCAGTGTATCCTCCTCCCCCAGCCCGTGTGATGTCAGGCTGCTGTATTTTAGGGCAGTGGGGGAAAGCCTGGCCTGAGCAGGGCAGAGCTGTCCGACCCAGCAGGGAATGGTGACGAGCAGCATGGCACTCTGGTACTACACAGCACAAGGGCCAAACTGTAGAGGTTGCAGCAATCCACTGACTGTAGTGTGGAGATGTTCCATGCACAACAGAGCAGCGTTCGGACCCCTCCCCATGCAGACAGAGGGGAAGGAGGATGCTCCCCCTCCCCAAACCCACACTCTGCTTGGGCAATGCTGCTATTTAAAGTTCAAAGGCTGCTCTGAACAGATAAAGGGGAAGAAAAATGCAGATATCATCTGCCTGGGGGAAGCAAACTGTAAACAGTTTTGCTACAGCGCTGCCTTTTATTTGGATGCCGACACCAAGGATCCCAGTGCTGGGGCACAGTGCAAGCACTGGGCACACACGGCTGCCCAATCCCATTTTTTGCAGCCTGGATGCTGGCAGCAGGAGGAAGATAAACCAGGGGGCTTGTAGAGGTGGATATTTACACTTCTGCTGCCTGACCTTCCTGCCTGCCTGTTTATTCCTCTTGTCCCTCTGGATGTGACCATAACCTTGCTGAGCTCTGTGTAGGTACAAACAAGTGTTTTATACATGGTGTTTGGGGGAAAAAATTAAATCCTTCTAATTAACTTCACTCAATCCTGGATGCTTGACCCTGCTGTGGGAGCAGCCTTCCCAAACCAGTCCGCTGCCTCTCCTGCCTGCCTAGCTCACTGTGCTCACCTCCAGCAGAGCTCAGGACGAGTCTGGGAGCACAGCAGGATGGGGGACCCTGTTAAAACTGACCCATGAGGAGGTGCAGTCAATTAATACCTTGCTAAAACAGCCACCAGTACCCTGGGAGGGAGGCTCAGCCCCCACTGGGTTTTCTCTCAGCCACATCTCAGCTGTTTCACCATCATTTAGCAAGCTGCAGAGATTCAAGTCTCAAATCCAGCAAGCACAAACACGGAGCAAGCTGCTACATCCTATTTCCTGACTACCCTGCTCTTTCTGCTAATAAGAGCTATATAAAAATAACGTTGATAGCCAAAAAACAAGCTCCCAAGGTAATTTTTTCACAGTCACCTTTGCTGCTCAAAGGAATTACAGGTTTTCTTTTATTTCCCTTTAGAAACAAAAAACCTCTGGCTTGGTCATTACCCTATGGATCTGCGTGGCATCGTTGGGAAGGAGATGAATTCCTCAACCAAAGGCCACGCACGTGTCCAGGCAGCGCGTGGGGTGGAGGCCTCCATCCGTAAGGCCAGAAACAAACTGCCCTTGTTTAAGCTGGGATAAGAGGATAAACCCAACCCAAAAAATTCAGCAGTGACCTGCCCCGCTTGACCCCGCTGCTGATCTAAGCGCTCGGTCAACCCAGCAGCAGGATTATCTTCATCACTTTAATTTTCTGCGATTGCAGGGAAAATCCAGCCGGGCAGCGAGCACACAGCATGGCACAGCCTTGCTGGAAATGCCAGGGATGGAAAAGAAAGCAGCACATTCCCCACTGCTGTTTCCACCCTGAATATGCCCAGATCTCAAAGTAAAATTGAAATATGACAGTTAAGTGATGCTTGATGCTCCCACACCAGGACTACAGAGGATGACAGAAGGAGGTGATGCTTGCCACAAAAACCCAAGAAGCATCTGCAGGTTACCTCGCCCTTGTTCCCCTCCAAAACAGCCATCCCTAAGAAACCTGGAATCTCAGTGCCATACCTGGTTGCCCATCCTGATGGGGGGCCGGGGACCTCCGGCGTAGCGCGGCGACATGAACGGCTGGGGGGACACAAAAGAGGGGTCAGGGCTGAGCGGTGGGGAGGCAGCACGCTCCCCACGCACGCTGGTTAGCCTGTACACACTGCTTTTGGATTTTTTTTTTTCTGGAGACATCCTTTTCAAAAAAGTGATGTTTCAAAAGGAAAAAAATAAAAAGAAAGGTGTCTGGAGCCGGTTTTTTTAAACACTGTCTCTGTAGATTTATTGTTTTGAGAGCGTTTGACATTGGCAATACTAGGTGAGGCTGTTAAAATTAGTGCATGGGAAACCCTGCGTGTTAGACACTGTTCAAGTTTAAATATATAGAGATATATTAAAAAAAGTGGCAAATAAGCACATACAGACACGCACACACAAAAAACCCCAGTGCTAAGTACTGAAAAAAAAAACCAAGAAGAAAGGCTTAAAGTTTTTATACAATTGCTGCTATTAACAGAAGCTTAAAAACCCACATCGAGTTAAATTTTCTCAGGCTACCTTGGGAAGGTAAAACAGTCTGATACCCATGATTGACTTCTCAGTCCATTGACAACTGCATATCAAAAAAAAAAAAAAAAAGGACAAAAAAAAGAAGAAAAAAAAAGAAGAAAAAAAAGGGAAAAAACCAACATTTTGCTTTGGAGCTGGGGTGCCCGGGGGGATGCTCCCCGGGGGCGGGGGGGACCCACTGCCCCAGCATGCTGATAGAGGGGGAAAAAAAAGAAGTAAATCGAGCGCACGTCCCGGTTCACAGCCCTACCCATCGCTAGTGTCTTTACCTGACTGTGGGGTCCCATCATGCTGTTAGGATTGTGGGGTGGAGGCTGTGCGTGTGGCGAGGGCTGTGACCCAGGCGGTCCCTGTGAGGTCAGACAGTAGAAGGAGGTTATAGATTAGCACATGAAAGCGCAGAAAAGAGCTAAAAAAAGGATTCACGGGTGGACCTGTTTAGCTGGGGAGTCAGTTCTCCCGGTTTTAAGTTATGGTTTTTTTCTCTTTTTTAATCGAGTTTCTATTCATTTGTAGCTGAACAATGAGTAATGATATATGCCAAAAAAATATAGTTTCAAAATCAGAACATCTGTCAAAATACAAGTGGCCACATTGAGGGTAAACGGTCCAGTGGTTCAACCAAGTCTGCAATGATAAACACACAGGGAAACATTTCGCAGGGGCGTGCAACGAGGCAAAAAAAAAAGCAGGAGAGGACCAGGAGAGGTTGGGGGAAATAGAAAAAACACCCCCAAACCAAAAAAAAAAAAAAAAAAAAAAAAAGAAAAAAAAATAATTTTTTCCTCTCATCTCAAAGGCTGGCAACACCTCCGGGTTTGTGTTTTGAGCGTGGTTCACTGGAGGTGCTGCAGGACGAGGAGCACGTCCCAGCTCGCGCCTGGGCAGTGCTTGGCTGGCACACCCGGGGCTGCACCGCCAGGCTGAAGGGATGCAACATCCTTCCTCGAGGTGGATTCCCTAAGGATGCGAGTAAAATGCCTTGTGAGCAAAGAAAGGATGTCTAGGGGAAAAAAGAAGAGATTAGTTGGTGCAGGTTTAAGGCTGCAATGCAGCAGCTGCTGACATTTTGGGCTCGAACGCCCACTTTATTTTTTAGAAGTTTCCCTTAAAAGCACAAAATGAAGATTTGCTTGGGAAAACCACGAGCTCAGTGCAAGAATATACCGGTGCGTGTTAACGTAAGGACAGGGCGAAAAAAAGGTTCTTTTGAGTCAAAGGAGGTGTAACTGGTAGAGGAAGCAAAGCAGCTCTGTCAGTAGGTGATGGGAAGCGACGGCAGAGGCTCCAGGACCGGCGCCGGAGCAGATGTTCTCTACCTGCCTCGTTACTAATTTCAACAAGTGTTCGCCTTCTAGCTGCTGCCAGCAATGGCATGGTTTGTTACCATGAGCAATTTTCTTAATTAACAGACATTAATTAGCCATTTAGCAATTTTGCAAGCATTTGTTTAGCAGCTTTCCTAAACATGAATACCACTGTGATAATGGTACTGATTAGAGGGTCCCCTAATTAACAGTACAGGGAAGGAAAATTGAAATCACATAAATTAAAAAGGGAGGGGAAGTTAATGAAGGCAGGACATATTTGCACCTGCAAATCTTTTGTACGGCGGAAACTTGAGTGCAATGTAAATAAAGTAAGAGGGTGGGTTTTTTTCTTCTTTTTTTTTTTTTTTTTAAATTTCTTTTTTTATTTTTTTTTTTGAGCCAAGCGGATTTAAACCAACAGCCTCCTGCCAGCCTCTCCATTCCAGCCGCTGAAATCCCACCACTTACACCACCATTTTTCTCCAGGAGCTGAAAGGAACCAGCCCCTGCTTCTACTGCCCGGCAAACCTCATCTGGACGAGGTCACAGCACCTCAGGACAACCCTCCCGTTGCCTTCTCCATCCACGTCCCTCCAGAGCAAAGAAGACAAACCTCTGTGGACCCACTGTAGCATCAACCTCCTTTAGCAGAAGTTCTCTCCAAGCATGAAAGCTGACTTAGTTTTGCTTCTGAGGTGGCTAACTCTGTGTGAATGCAAACTGCTGCAGGGGCAGTAGCCACCTCCTACCACCAGTCCACGGAGGGTGACATCCCTCAATGAGGTCTGGCCCCCCCAAAGCCCTTCCTACACGTCTCAGCTGCAGGATTTAGGGTAAAGATCAGCAGGGGTGACTGAGTGATTAAACCAAGAGGAAGGGAAAAACCAGGGCTGGAAGAGGCCAGCTCTCAAGGCCCATCGATGCAAGAGTCAACGTCCTCCATGACACCTGCCTTGCTCTGCTGCAAGGAGTCATTGCTGTCCAGGTACTGACTGCACAGGCACACACACCCCATCCTCAAGTTATTAAATCCCTGATGTCCTTCCTCCTGTATGCCCCAGCATATGAGGGCATGGGGTGAGCAGGTACTGAATGTGTGGGGGACACAGCCAGCTACACACACCATGGCTGGGCCTGGAGGTGATGCTTCGGTTCTGCATTTTGAGCTTCGAAGCAAGCAGCATTTGGTTATTGGAGAAAAAGCATCTCTAAGACATGGCAGTGTTTTCACCAGAGAAAAATCCCTGTGGCAATTGGATCCAGAGAGCATCAGTTGTTTGTGCTGCTGATTGCATCCTCTGGAACGTGGTCCTGCCCCGCCGCCAGGGCTGCTCCCCGGGATGCTCCCGGCTCGGCGCCGCAGCATCCTCGTCCTTGCATTATCCCATGTGGTACCATTCCCAGTGGAGACTTCTGGATAAGGTGACTGCAGACACTCAGCTTATGCAAATGTTTTGGCGGGCAGAGAGGAGCTGAAAGCAGCTTGTTTCTTTCTCCTCCTTTTCTGGCTTTTCCCAAACAGAAACAAGCAGCAGCAACCCAAACGCTCGCTCCGGGCTGCAACCACCACGGCCCCCTCGGCACGGCTGCTCTGCTCCGCTAGAAACACAGACCCTCTGGATATTGTTATCTCCATAAATACTTGCAGATGTTTCAGGGCTGGGACCCGTGCTCGGCCGGGAACGCCTGCCGGAGCGGTTGCTTTTTCGCACGGGATTGCCTCACTGCAGAGGAAGCAGCAGATGATCCCGATGGATCATGGCAGTGGAGACAAGTGTTTTGCAGAGACGACATGTGGGCTCCAAACGACAGAACAACCCCTTTTTTCTTAAAAAAATGTGTACTTATCAGTTATTAACTACTGCTGTTAGAAAAGGAGGCTGAACACATGCTGTACTGCTTCCTCCACATCCCAAATGCTTTGGAGTCACATCCCTGCGGCAGAGCTCCATTTGACACGCCATGCTGGGTGAGCAGCTCCTGCTCTACTTCACTCTTATCTCCAGACCAATGCTCTTCCCAACCAGAGAAACTCCATCATCTCTCAACTTCTCCTTTTTCCCCCCCTTGAAACTGGACACCTTGCCAGGGGGTTATTCTTCACCTTCCTGTAGCTGCCTCAAAAAAAATGAACAACCAACCCCAAACAGCTAAAACAGCATTGGAGGAAACTGTTTTCAACAGCTGTTGGTACCTCAACCTCCCCTCTGCTTCATTTTTATCTCCCCTGTGCACTCCAGGGACTTTGGACGGCTGAAGTTTGCTGCCGCAGCTGCTTCCTACAGGGAGTTTCCAGGCGATCAGGTTATTTCCACTCTGTCTTTCATGAGCTCAACTCCTCAAACTTCTTGTAAAATATTAAAGATGGAAAATGGCACGAGCTATCATAGCTCTGCGTGTGTCAATTTATGTTTCCAGCGTAATTCACCACAAATGGATCATGTTTTATGGGCTACATACTTTCAGCTAATGGGGGAGTTTTGCTATTTAAAAACATTTTCAAGCACCTCTGGGGGTGGCAGAACAAGGCAGGATGGTACGAGAAGGCAAAGCATCACTGCCACGAGACACCGATGGTTTCGAGTTAGCAAGAGGGAGGCATCTTGTGTTTGAAATACCTGCCCCTGCCTGCCAGTTTTCACATTAGAATATACTAATATAAATTAGATGGGTGTTAATTAAAGCCGTGCCTGGGTTTATTGGAGAGGAACTTTACTTCTACCGAAGGAGAGAGATATTTTGCAAGTTGTCAAGAAAAATATAAGACATCTCAGAAGGAGCCTTTAGGAGAGATGGTCCAGGTGCCTTCAAAGAAGACCACGGTCGCCTTCCAGCATGTGGTGCTGGGTGAGGACCTTCCCCAGAGAGGGCAAGGCGAAGCAAGGCGAGGTGAGACGAGGCAAGGCAAGGCAAGGCAAAGCAAAGCAAGGCAAGGCAAGACGAGGTGAGACAAGGCAAGGCAAGGCAAGGCAAAGCAAAGCAAGTCAAGGCAAAGCAAGGCAAGGCAAAGGCAAAGAGAGGCGGGCCAAGTCCCCCCGCAGACAGCGAAAGGCAGCCGTGGGCAGGAGCTCTGCCTTGCCTGCAGCTGGGGCTCCCAACTGCAGAAGCCTGGTTTTAAGGAATATGTTTAACACAAGCTCTTCAGGAAACAAACCCATGTCAGCCGGAGCCAAGAACAGTCACCTCCATCTGGCTGGAGCACCCGAGAGAAAGTTGACTGCAAATCCCACCATATGCTCCAGACGTTCGGTACAAAAGCCTCGGGCATCCTACTAAACTTCCAGAAAAAAACTTTCTCTGATGCTTGTTTTTTCCCTTCCTCCAGCTTGGAAGCCACCTTCCTTCAAACCCTGCCTGGTGCAGGCTGATACCTAGTTCTGCCTCGGGATTTTGGGAAAGGCAGCCCGGTTTGGTGGCTCTCATGCTGCATCGCCGGAGCTGGCTGACCATCGCTAGTGGCACCCGTGGAGAAGTGGCAAATCCCACAGAGGCACCGGGGCAGCTGGGCAGGGGGAAAATGGTGGCATCCAAGGAGGGAGCAGGACAACATGGACCCTTCCTATTGTCCCTGGCTTTACCATCCTCAACCCCGTGGGCGACCTCACCCAAAGAGACACACTGCAGGACGCAAGGAGAAGAGGCAGGGAGGGCAAGGGATGTAGGGGGGGAGCCCCCCGGGCTCTGGAGCCCCCTGTCCTCCCCAGCTCCCGAGGTCTCTCTGCATTAGGGGGCAGTGTGGGTGCTTTGTTTTGGTGCATCTCGGCGCCGAGCCGCTGATGCATAGCTAACGCAGCCGCCGACATTGATTTATGGTCAACTTTCCATTTCATCAGCGCGCGGGGTACGGGGCGGTGCGGGGACTTTGCGCTGGGGAGAGGAGGCATGGTTGGGAGGGACTGCTGACTGAGCCCTCCCCATTTATTTAGTGTTCTAAAGGTGTGGTATTCACTGCTTTCAATTTTTAATTTTCCTTCCTACATTTCCCTGGCACCCCCCTGTCCCTCCTTTGAGGGATCTGCACCCGGCATCAATCCAGCTTTCAAAACAAAAGCAGGAACGCCTCCGGTGACCTTTAGGAGGATGAGCAGAGGGTTTGTTTGCTCATCTCAACGGGACAAAGAGAGAGATTTAAATAAAAGCATCTACCCACACCAGCCGTCAAGTCAACCCAGCCACCTTTTGTCCGGAGCACAGCCTGATGCTGTGCTGCTGGCTGGCACCACGAAATGCCCCAGCAGCCCAAGGGTGCCATGGGCCTTTCCTTTCCCATCATTTCAGGAAGGTTTTGGGAGACTCTGCAGGCTGCACTTCCCTTGGCCCCCAGCCCAAAGGTCACTGCTGAGCACCAGCACGGGGAGGGGACTCTCTCTGCAAGACAGTGGCTGTGAACGGGTGCTGCAGCCTGGAGTCCTCCTTGCTTCCTCCCTTCCTGTCACATTACTTCTCCTCTAAGCTCACTCCCATGGGTTTTCTGGGCTACTAAGTCCCAGGAATGGTCCATATAACTTTTTCCCTTTGCCAAATGGCAGTGGACATCCTAATGTGCTGGGCAGGGGAGGTTCATGCACCCCTAGGATGGCAGCATGAGGCTTCTGCAATGTGAGCTTTGCTGCTGACTCCTTCCTCAGCTCCCTGTGTGATGCCCTACCATGCTGGCAAGACAAGGTCCTTTAAACCCTCTCAAATATGGTCTGTCCATGCCCGCTACCCTCAGGGATATCCCTTCCAGGTCTCTGGTGCAGAACAGCAAGATGCCAAAACCCCCTGAGCCCTCTCCAGCAGTCTCCTGGCATAAGGACAGCTCTGACTGAGGTGTTACCACCAGGAACCTCACTCACTCCCAGGGCTGGCACACCACAAGGGTTGGGGAGAAGTCCTTTGCATCTTCTGTGACCTTTTTGTTTTTGCCCTCTGAAGTTCAGCACTTTAACCTCCTACAGATAGGAAACTACCCCCGAGCTGCAACCGGCTCGCCGCTGAGTCTCCAGCCCACCTTCACAAGAGCTGCTCTCCAGCA
>NW_008658095.1:25668-31025 GCF_000695815.1 Acanthisitta chloris | reverse complement strand
CAGCACCCGCCATAAATCAGACAGGCTTTCATGGAGGTGATGTTCAGACTGTGTTAAAAGGTGGGATTTTTCTTCTCCCTTCTATCCCCAAGGCTGGGAGGAGAAACCAGATGTTGGAGGGCTTTCAGGAAAGGCAGGCTCTTGAGATGTCACATGTGAGCCATATGTACCGGCACCAGTCCTCCTCTTCCCTCCGGCAGTGCTGGGGATGGGCAGCTTCCCCCACATGACACCTGTACCAGTGCTATTACATTTTCTGGGTTTTCAGGATCCTCCCCTGCTTTGAGCCCTCCTTCCCCAGCCAACTGCATAGGAGGCAGGGAGCTAGGATGGGTTGTTTGCTTCTGAATCAGACCCTCTGTGCAAAAGTGTTACGGGAGGGCAAAAAGGAAAGCGAGGGGACAGCTTGGAGGCTGTCAACAGGAAGAGTTGAGACGGGAGAATGAACAGTATGTCTGGAGAGTTGTGACTCCTCTTCCTCACCTTTCCCACTCTGGGAAAGCAAGCCATACTCTTGAAGCCTTGCCCTAACTCTCTGCCAGTTCTGCAGCCCTCACAGCTCTGTGTGAAGCAGGAGCCCCAAAGGACAGTCAGCTTCACCACGGGGCGAGATCAGGACATTTGGAGACACATTTGTTGGAAGCAGCAGCTTGGCACTGGGATTGCTGGCAGCAGCTATGACCTGCGAGATAGCATCTCCGCCGTTGGCTTCACCCCGTGCTGCCGAGCGCTGCTACAAGATTCGCCTGTTTTAGGGTTCCCGATCAATATCGGATATTCTTACTTTGTCAGAAGCATGTTCAGGAAATGGGATCTCTCTCTCCCTCAAAAAAAAGACAGGACCCTCCTTCGCCCTTCCCACACAAAGGCAATCGGTGATATCGGGCTGAGATATCGCCACAATAAATCACAAGCTCCTTATCGAGCCTGCCTGTCTACTGCCCGAGAAGTTCTCCCATATACAAATCACAAGCCCAGATTAAAAAAAACCCAGCTTGCCAAAACAAATATTCCTTTCAAATCTTATCCCATTTTTTACGCGAACAAGTGTTTCTTCCTCAACCAGGAAGATTTGAAAGCACTGAAAGCTTCTGTCGCTGCAAACCAGTGCAGCTCACGCCATGCAAAGAGATTCCAGAGAAAACCCCCAAGGTTCAAGTTTTGAAAACTCCTTTTCTGTGTGCTTTTTGATATCCTTTCCATCAGCATCACTCCAAATGTCCACTACCCCCTCCTCCATCAGAACTCGGTGTGGGATAAGGAAGGAGTGAGGGGACTTTGCTGGGTATTTGCTTACAAGGTGCCCCCACGGCATTCGGGGACTTGGCTGGAGCTCACCCCTGCCTGCAGCCACAGCCAGGGTTTGTTAATGCTTTCAGTGATTGCATTTGGAAAAAATCAAGTGGTTAACCAGAGGAGGGGGAAAAAGTTTCAGGAATCAAAATCCAGAATGTTTTCAATTACCTACGTCTGTTAGGACTGGAGAACAAATACAGTCCCAACCCAAACACAAACCAAGCAGCTTTGGAAAAAAACATTGGTTGTAAATATACAGTAACCTCTTCCAGTAAGAAAGAAATTTGCTTTAAGGCCACATAGATAGAAAGCAAACGTGGAAGGACAGCAGAACACAAGTTATTCCTAGACAGGTCAGCTATGCAGGCATGCTGCTTCCCTAGCATCCCCTTGGAAAAAAAAACACAGGCACGACAGCGCTGACACCCAGAGCGTAAGCAAACACGTGCGCGGTGTGGAGGAGCACCGGGAGGAGCGGGAGCCTACCTGGAAGAAACCGGGCGGGATGGGGCCCCCGGGCATCCCGTCGTTTGGGGGAATGTTTCCAAGCACGGGACTTGGGGCGGCAGCTGCGCTCTGTGGGGAACAAGACCAGGACAAATACGGTCAGAGTTATGGCAAAACCACGTTATTAATAAAGTCACTTCTTCTGCCACATGGCACTGAGTCAATCCGCCCGGTACCTCCGGAGCACTGAGCGTTGCTACACATGCCCTGAGCAGCTTCCCCTCGTGGAGGGACCAGCCAAGGATGCTCAGAGCTGGAGGGGCACCAGCCTCTGTGACTCACCCCTGGAGAAAATGGCCACACAAAACCTGGGGATCATTCTGGGCTTTGTTTATTCATTTACCCAGGCGTTGAGTCTTGTTAATCCACCAAGGAGCCTCATCCAACATGTCACTTCAGGCAGAAGCTGTTTTAAGGCTTTCTGAATGCTTCTCTTACCCCACATACCCCATATGCCCACTGGCTCAGTCCTATCTTCTGAAAATGATGCCTCCCTGACCTCCCCACCACACCAAGCCTTTATTCCAAATTCACTGCACTCAACCTGTGGGGTCACATTCCCCCTCGTGTCACCTCAGGATGCCACCAGAGTGGCTCCAGACCCAAAAAGGAGGAACAGGAGCAGACACAGGGTACCTGGACACCCTGCACGCTCCTGCTCAGCATTCCTATTTGTTTTTACTTCCTTGTGGCTCTGGGAAAGCACCAGTGTGATGGGAGGCTCCTACCCCAAAGGAAACTGTAAGAAAAAGGTATTACCCTAAAAACCACTGCTGCCAACACATCCCTGCAGGGTTAGGAACAGTACCTATGTCATCGAAGTGCACTCCAGTTTGCCCATCACCAACTGAATCCCCATTCCCAGGGCGGTTACAAAGGCGCCTCAGTGACGTTAATTGGGTTTGGATTGCTGAACTACTCCCTCAATGAATTTTCACGATGGATGTACCCACCTAAAACCATGGTGGAAAAATCTTCCACTGAGGAAATCCCATGAACAGATGGCATACATGTGAGCCTGCTCAGGCTTGGTTTTACCCAACAAACCCCACATCCCAACAGCAGCCGAGCCATCCCCGGCTCCCGACCGCAGCCAATGTAATGACAACCACAAGATGTGAGCAGAGGGGGGAAGCCAGGCTGTCAGGACTCGGGCAGCCCAGAAAATTAAGGATTATTTTTAAGGACTAAGGATTGCCAAGGTAAGATCCACATGTTTGGTTGGGAATCTCACTATTCTGGACCAGAAAGCCTTGCAGAGGCAGGAGAGCACCAGACTAACCACTGCCTTGTGCCTTCCCAGGGCATCCCTTGTGCCCTTTCCATCATGCTCTCCAGCAGGAGCTGAAGCACGGGATGAGGAATGAAGGCCAGGACCATGCTGGATGAGTGGCTGCTGTTCCCATCCCAGCATTTCGGAGCTGCAAGTGTCAAGAGATGACAGCAGAGACGATTCCCCAGCAAGAGCTCCCCTTCACGAAATAACCGCGTCCAGCGCCCTGCATCTCCAGGCACAGCCCACATCACATTCCCCTTGTGCCCCTGAACAAGGCATCCCAAGCAGCCTTCCCCCCATCAGCAGCAAAGGCCAGATCTGAGTGTTTTTACAGTTAATAAAAAAAAGTCCTGGCAGGAAAAATAAGCCTGCCCGTTCCAGGCTCTTTTTATACATCAGACGGCAGCAAAAATAGATGGGAGAGGGAGTGAACCCACTTCTCCCCCTCCCTGCATCCCCCCAAGTGGGTCAGCTATAAAAGTAAAACCAAATCTTAATCCAAGGCCATGAACATATTGCAGTTTCTCTGCAAAGCAGATGACGGTTCTTAATGCAAAAATATATAAGACCAAGCCCCAAACTGCAGTGAGCCCATTTGGAATTTCCTTTATTAAACCCTCTATCACGCAAAACGCTTCTCTCCCAAGGCGGCGAGCGCGGCAATAAAGCTGCCAAGGTGATATTTTATGGTTTCAAGAGATTTCCAGCACACCATAATCCTTTGCTGGGGGAATCTCCCAAAGCGAAATGGATCCCAAAGTGGTGGGGAGTGAGGAGGGACATGAATCGGGGATCCAAGGGAAAAGGACGCTGCCCTCCTCCTCCCGTCTGCAACATGGAGCAGAGGGAGGCGGGCAAAGGAGCCAAAGAAAACCTTGAAGAAAATGCCCATTTTTCCACAAAACCACAGAGTATTTTTCCGTGTTAAACACCCTGAAACCTCACCTATGCCTTCGCGGCGTAAACGGGGATTTAAAGTTCCTCACACATGTGGCGCTTGGCAGAACTCGGTAATTAAAAACCCGCAAGTGCCCTGAGCATATTGTAGGATGGGAGCCAAATTGGTCAGCCCTTGATGAATGATTTACAAGGCTGCGAAGTGACATTTTATTTCTCTTTTTATTCCCCTCCCGATCGCCGCCGCTAAGGTAAACACCGAGGTACCTTTAGCCCTGCTGAAGCAATGGGAGTGTAGCTGCGGCTGGAACAGCTCTGTAAAACCCTTGAGGTGTGCCAGAAATGAAAGAAAAAAAAAAAGAGAAAAAGACAGTAACAACAACTTTTCCAAACCTTAAGGGTGAGGACTCAAACCTAAGGGTGAGCACTCAAAACCTAAGGGTCAGCACTTAAACCCAAGGGCTTTCCAGCACCCATTTCCAGGACTTTTTTTCCCTTCCAGTTCTCCCCACCTGGCTTATTTTCACCATTTTGGCTCAGAAAGGCTTTTTAGCCGCTCTGGAGTTTGCTTGCCAAGCCCCTTTCAACATGTGAATATCTAAAACCTCCCAAGCTCCCCAAGCACAGGTACGGGTAAGGTACTACCCAAGCCAGTGGGAGACGAGCATGGATCTGTTGTGCCACCACATCCAAGCTGGCACTGAACCAAAGGCACATCCAGCCACACAAAGGTCCCTGCTGGCATACGATGCCTCAAATTTCCTTCCACCAAAATACATGGAAACCACTACCAGAAACGAGCCAGGACAGCTCTGGCACTGCTGCCATATCAGTTCATTTACCTTTTATTAGATGGCAAATTTTCTCCACGTGGGAAATAAATATATATGCGTTCCTGGGGCACACGTGTATAGCTATACACCCCCCCACATATACATATTTATTTGTTCTGCCACATACATCGGTATTTTTCCTCTTTTTTGGTGGAAGCCAGTGGAATGATGACAATCTGGATCACCGTGTTTCGCTTCCAAACTGAAGCTCTCAGTTAACACACCGGCTCAGTACTCCAGCAGATGCCGTCTAAGCCTTTAAATCGCACACTAATTGCACTAATTGAGCTAACAGTCTCTGTTTCGTCTCCCTACCCTGAGTCAACCAGCGTCTTCTGGTACTGCTGTAGAGATCCAAGCTGTTGACTGTAGTGTTATTTTGTCAGCCATTAAACGATTCATCAGAGTCATTAATTGATTTATTACCGCTGCCTGTGAGTATAGCTTTGCAAATAAAGAAGGATGGAGGTCAGGAGGCAATGGAAATCGGACAAAACAGCACAGCCAGGAGCTGGGCACTTGAATTATCGATAGGAACCTGCTCACAC
>NW_008658095.1:21050-25624 GCF_000695815.1 Acanthisitta chloris | reverse complement strand
GGGAATATGTGGTGTTTGGCCGCACTGCTAAGCTGGTTAGGTTTTTCAGCTACAATCTATTCAGGATGTAAAAGGGCTATTAAAACCATCTTGTTTTCTTAACCTAATCCTTAGGAAGAAACCAGGTTATTCCACTGTATTAATTGTGCTGAAGAGCAGCAGGAAAGACGCACTGGTGTGGTTGCACTGAGCAGCTCCCCAGCCCCCAGCAAAGCCCAAGCGTCCCCCCCAGCATTTCAGTGTCACCCAAATTTGCTTTCCCAGGCTGGTTGTGCTGGGAACACTAGTCACCTCGCCTCATCCCACAGCCCTGGGAGGAGCTGCAGACCAGTGCTTTTATTTATTTACTTGCTTTAACGCAGGGTTTAGGTCTTTGCTGGGCGTGAGGGTTTGCAGCGTGCAGGGTGCGGTGAGCCATTTCCTGCCCCCTGCCCTGCAGCATGCTCGACCCGAGAGGAGCTGTGAGGTACTGAGAGGGTTTGGGGGCCAAATTCAAAAGCCAGAGCAGCCAGCACAGAGCAGGTGGCCTGAAATTACCGCCAGCATTTTGCTGACCCCAGGGATCCCTCGTAATAAAAAGCAGCACCCAACAAGGGAAGGTTTGGCAAACTGAGGAGCTTTCTGGATGCCCTCAGGATGCTGCAATAGAATTCTTCCTCCTCATCCCTATTGCTGAACCTTGCAGAACACGTGAAAGATGGGCTAAAGTGCTGCACCCACCCTGCAAAACTCCTAGTGCCAGGGTGAGGTGATACCCTGTGGGGTGGCAAGGCACCAGTGGAGCCCCAGCTCACCACCCACCCAAACCGGCCACGCTTCAACAACACCAAGTGATGGTTTCTATTAACTGTGAAAATCAGGATCCCACCAGGGGAAGCTGATCTGTCCCCGCCACACACCACATCTGGCTTTCACCAAATACGTACTTTCAAAAAGAAATAACTGGCCAACAGTGGTGCAAGTAGTGGCAGGCAGCAGGATGCTCCGTGCATGGGAAGCACTAGCGGCACTGCCCGCTCGGCCAGCCCCCGCCACCACCAACCCAGAGAGATGGGGAGAGCAAAAGTCTCTGCACAGCACAGACCTAAAACCAAACTAAGGTTGGCCGGAGATTTGCTCTTTGGGCTCCAGCTGGTTTTGCCCTAGCTGGAGGATTTTGGCTGCATCTCACACCTCACAGCCACTGTGGGAGCAGCACAAGACTTGAGGGCAGCTGCCTCTGGTAGGAGCACGTGGGGATGCTCAGGACATGCTGGTGATCTGGTATCTCTCTGTCTTCCTTTGATTTTATTTTTTGCCTAGAGCACAGGCTTTGGAGACCAAGGAAGAAACCAGCGTGCGGGTCAGGACTTAAGCAGGCTGCGTAAACAGGTAATACGGAATTTAATTGGACTTCAGTTAAGCCTTTTCATCTCGTTAAAGCTGCCTTCATCTTATATAGCCAGGTTTTAAATTTAATAATAGAACCCTCCCACACCTCACAGTAACCCGATTAACGCCGGGGAGGACGACATGCCAACCGCTTCCTCCGGACCGAGCCCTCAGATCCTCTCCCACATCAGTCCCCTCCGTGGGTTGGTGCCAGCGTCTGTGTTGCATCAACATGCATCAAAATAAACGTAACACCAGCCACTGCAGATGATGTGAGTGCAATCACCAGCCCACGTGCTGGCAGCAGGCACCCACTTCAAAACCACTGTGCCTACAGAGCCTCTCAGGTGGGCTCAGGGTGCTCTTGGGGATACCATGCTTCTCACCTGGGACACATCATAGTCCATCCTGTTTCTTAGTGCAAGCTACTCAGCTGGATGCTCCAGAAGACAGAACAAACTGGTTTTAGCTTATTTTAGGGTAAGAGACTGGAACATGTTGCCCTGGGAGGTAGTAGATGCTCCAACCCTGGCGGTGTTCAAAGCCAGGCTGGATAAAGCCTTGAGCAACTTGGTCTGGTGGGAGGTGTCCCTGCCCAGGGCAGGGGGTTGGGACGGTATGATCTGTAAGGCCCATTCCAATCCCTAAAATTCTATGATTCTATGATAAGAGAATGTAAAAGGACACTGGGATGAAGCTTTGTGCATTGGCAAGATATAAACCCCCCAGATTAAATGGGCTCATAGCAGTATCACCTCACTACCCAAACACCATTGCTATGCTCCCATGGGACACCACGTTGTGCATACAAGTTCAGCTTAATTATACTTCTACGGCAGCACAAGCGTTTTGTGCTTATTTTAAATACATCACCTGCAAGCTGTCCAGCACACAAAGCTCCAGCATACACCCTGGCCAGGAACAGCCATGCTTAGGCACTTTTTTCCCCCTCCTTTATGAAGAAAGAAACAACCCCCAGGACCTTATTTTCCTTGAGCTTATAAAAAAAATCAACAGAAAAAAAGGCACAACAGTTGAATGGTGTTTCGAGCTAATACGGGGTTTTTTGTTGTGGTTCCCCCCCCCTTGTAAAGGATAATCTGAGACAGCAGCTCCGGCCACGAAACAATAGGATTTTAATCTCTTAAATCGGCGTCCCCCTTATCCCCGGGAAGGAAACCCCTTCAGTCATTTACAAGTTTGTAAATAAGGCTCTTGGTAGCATCTCGCGGACATCTGCTCCGCCAGCCCGCCAGCGTTCCTGCTAACATTTACAAACATCCTTCCACAAACACCCAGTGCGCTCTGCTGAGCTGGCTTTCTCTAAATATATCCCAAGGAAATAACTTGGCAGGGCTGCAAAAATTTCACAGCAACCGAATTAAAGGGGGGGTGGAGCGGGGGGATGAGCATGGGAGGTGTAAAACAGACTAAATGCAATTAGGCTCCGTTTTGCACGCGTGTGTGTATGGAGAGGTTTACAAAGGGGAACTTGTGGGAAGTTAAGCTGGGCTTGCTGGAAGTGCTTCCCCTGACTTAGGAAGGGCTTTGCAGAGGAGCACTCCAGGGCTTCACGCTGTGTGGTTGGGTGTATGGATTCATCCCAGCCTCGGTCCTTGGGAATGGACAGCTCGGAGTCCTCCCTCCTCCCCAGCTTGGAGCAGAGGTGAAGCCAAGAGTCCTGGCTCTCACCAGCACAGGACCCACGTCCAGCCTACACCTTAAAACCAGTGTATGAACCCTCCCCACTGACAAACAGCTTAAATGGATCCCATGCAATTAGCAGCCTGGAAAATGCTGTAAATACACAGGTATTAATTACTATCAATTCTCTTCTAATAATTCCAGCAACAGACAGGCCAGGCTCTTTTCCAGCAATCAATACCATCCATTTCAGGGTCTACCTGCCAAAAAAGTTATATAATATAATTATATAAAATTTTCATTAGATAATGCAATTGCTTAGGACTATTAATCTACTGCTCATCTATCAGTGCAGGATGCTCAGCTCTGCTGAGGGCCACCAGGACACCGCTGTGTTGCAGCTCCTCACACCGATGACCTGTGTATTTCCTCCTGCATGGGACACTTCGTGGTTCCACCCAGATTTGCTCCTGATGTACCTGCACAAGCTTTATGGAAAGCTTACAGATGAAATTCAGACTTAAAAAAAAAATTATTATTTTCAGAAGCAGAAGGGAAATGGTCCCAGCAAGCAAAGCTCCAGGAGAGGTAATCTGCAGGAGTTTTCTACAAAGTTGTGATGGTTAAATTAGAGAGAGCTTTACTCCCAGAGATGTCCCTTGATGTAACTATGTGGGGCTGCATGGCTTTGCACTCAGCAGCACATGCACCAGCTTCCTTTCCACCCTTCCCTTAAACACCATAGCTGAAAAATCAAGCCCTCTCTGTTACCAGTCTATGAAAAGCTCAGATTAAGGAAAAATACTGCCTCCTGCTCAAAAGAGTTGTAGTAATTTGGTGATGAGGCGCAAGGGAGGTTGCTGGTGCTGGCAGCCGGACTTCTGCTTCCCAGTGCCTGCACAAATCACCACTCCTCTGCCTTCTGCCTTCTTCCAGACTGAAACTGCCAAGCGAATTTTGGAAGAGGTTGTAAGAAAAGCTAGATTTAAATTGGTAATCTAATTTCAAAAGGAAAAATAATAATAACCCGTGACTTTTGAGAATCGGCACACCATTGCACCATGTGCATTTGAAACAAACTAGTCTTAACTTGTCCAAAGGATTTACTGACAACTAGCAAGGATATTGCCAATCCTGTTGGCTAAGCACCCCAAAGGCACCCAGCATCCGGCAGCAATTTCCCCGTTAAACATGGGCTCAGATTAGAAATATTTTAATTATTTATTAGTTTTTGCCACCTTATGTTTCACCCAGTTGATCTCAATGTTTGCTCTTTGCAATCAAAAATAATACCAAATAAGCTGTGAGTTTTCATAGGGAGCCAACGACGGCTGCTGCCTAACCCCCATCCACATCCAGGGAAGGGGGTGGATTTTTCCCTTTACAGTGTAGCGGGAAACACTGTGACCTCCCCGGAAAAACATCCATTTCCATTGTTTGGGCAGCAAGATGCTGTGGGATGGAGCACTGACATCCCAGCGCAGCATCCAGCACCTCCCACCCCCAACCCAGCCGGAGAAGACCAGGCCCCAGCTTTCCCCCGCGGGAAAACATCCTGG
>NW_008658095.1:5301-21018 GCF_000695815.1 Acanthisitta chloris | reverse complement strand
AATTAATGCAAATACTCCCATTCTTGTCATGCACTTGAATGCCAAAATATCCCATTTGCTTAAGCCTATTTTACTGCGAGCAGCTGCCCTGGTATTATTCCCCGACACCAAAGGCAAAGGGCAAAAGAAGTTGGTCCGGAGCAGGTGAACACCATCTGCCCGTCCCTGACAAGATGCTGATGGCCACCATCTTCGTGTAATAACACAAAGCCCGTTTGAACGTCTGCTAAAGGGAACGATGGGATGGTGCTTTTCAAGCGCCGCCGTAACCTTTCGCAGGCGTTCAAACGGGTTTTGTGTACCTACGGAGGCGGCCGAGCATCCATCCCCGCTCGCAGCGGCCCCTGATGGATTTGCCTGCTGATCTGTGAAGAGTGAAGTTTTTCCACAACAAGCCTTTATAAAAATAATAATTTTAAAAGCCCCTCAAATCCCTTTCTCTAACAAAGCAGCAGGTTAACAAAAAAAGAAATCACCATTTTTAACAGAAGTGGCTCTGATGATGTTCGACGACGCTTCGTAGCATGTTCTCTGCACAGCATCCTCCATGAAATATGGTGGTGGAGGATTGGAAATACCTTAAATTGAGGCAGAGGTGGCAGCTGACTTAACTAAGGGCTGTGACTTGCTGCACAGGTACAAAGTCCAGCACCTCCTATAAACCCTGGTGAGGTGGATGGGGAGGAAGAAGGTGGACTTTGCACGGTAGCAGCCAGCACTGCTGTGGCCAGACCCAGGGCAGCCCATCAGAGCCCTAAATTAACCAGGATGAATGGACTTAGTGCACATTTTGAGGGCTGCTGTATTCAGCAGCAATGATGGCTATGGGCTTTTGTCCTCCCCACCACACAAATAACACCCATCCTATAGGACCCATCCTCCTGGGAGCATTGCCAACATGAACCCACCATGTTTCTGGGCTCTTACTGCATCCCAAGAAGCAAGAATGGGCTTGGAAGTTCTCCATGAGGCTGTGGTTATGCTCCAAGAGCCAACCCAGTCCTCAGTGAGACACTGCCGGGATACCAACACCGTGGCACCACAAGGAAAGCTGCTGGCAAACCCCAATCCCAAGCAAGATGAGTTTTGTGACTGAATGATGATGGAGAAAAGCCATCAGGCCTCAGGATGATTCCTACAATTTCCAAGGCGATGTTTTAAAAATGGTGAAAATATTATGCCCTCCATGCAGCCCTTTACACTGACATCCCGCCTAGGAAAGGAGCCACAACGCATCCTGCATCCTGCCATCCATGCAGTGTTTTGCTGTGGAGCTGCACTGCATCCTGAATCCCTCCAGTGTTTTACTGCCCAGGTATGGAGCTGCAAAGCATCTTGCATCCCTGCATCCTGCAGCAGTGGTGCTGACCCCCCCAGAGCATTGGATGGCCACCAATAAAGGTCACAACACATGAGACCTCCTGAGTGCTGCATCCCAGGCTCACCCACCCCAGAGAGTGAGTTTGTTCAAGCAGTATGGACTGATGCTCTCTCTGGGAGAGCTGGA
This sequence comes from Acanthisitta chloris, assembly GCF_000695815.1. Lineage (NCBI taxonomy): Eukaryota > Metazoa > Chordata > Aves > Passeriformes > Acanthisittidae > Acanthisitta > Acanthisitta chloris. Next base: position 19,511 of record NW_008658095.1, on the reverse strand, counting down.
AGCTTGAGCAAACAGCTCTGGTTTGAAATGCATTTTGCTCCGTGGAAGGCTCAACACGTGGGTGTGAGGTGGTGGCAGCAGGAAAATCTCAGCTTTCCTCATCACCTGCCAGCACAGGATCCCAGCCCAGGCCATGGCCATTGGTTTACCCCAGTAGCACTGAGACCAGGCTGTGACTCCAGGGGCACTAACAAAACCAAAGCAGTGCTAGTCATCCCCAGAAATCATCCCTGTGCATCTGCCAGGGGTCAGAGATGAGGATTTTTGGGGAGGGGGGGGATTGTAGCAACTTTCCCCTCCTCTCCACTCATCTAATCCTCTGGGCTAATCCCTTCCAGCCATATGGAGTCCTCACATCCCAAACCTGTTCCTGGGCTGCCCCTTCACACCCCATATCCCCCTGGAAGCAATGCTTTGGACCTTGAAACTGCTGTATGGGTGGGGAAAGGGTGTGATCCCACCCTCTGCAGACCCCCAAGAGACGCTCCAATCACTGCACACACACGGTTTCTAATGAAAATTCACATTAAAATGCCCTTTAAACCCAGGCAAGCACAGCCCCATGACTCGTGTCCCCTTCCTTTCTTTAACAGTAGGTTTTATTGCAGCTATTTGTGGGTGCTGCTCCCCAAAAATACTGTTTCCCAGGTCTGATAATTGCTAGAGGCATTTTAAAATTAATAGAGCAGCTAGAGCAAAGAACAGGAGGAGTAAATCTGACATGTAATTCAGTGCTGTTCCCAAGAACTGGTAGCACTCTCCACAGCCGAAAAAGCCAAGGGCTAAGCTAGCTTGGAGGGGGCGCAGATCTTCCCTGGTACACTGGAATTTCTTGGGAGGAGGAGGGTGAATGGGAAGTTTCATTTCCAGGGCATTTTAACTGTTTCGGTGTGTTCTGGAGGAGAGATGCACATCCATGCAATTGGAGGGAATTCACCGCACCACCTTGCCTCCCTCCCTGCTTTCTCCTGCCTGTCCTTACCTGGGGATTGGAAACACCTCTCCAAAGTCGCCCCATGTTTTATTTACCTTAACACCAGCTCCCTGCATTGCTCTGGCGCTGCTGGCAGCAGCAGTCTGAGCACAGCTGAGCCACAGGACTTCCCTATGGAAAAGTCCCTCCAGGGTTGTACAACTGACAAGGTGCACACAGGGCTAGGGGAGGATTTGAGATAAAAACGTGGGTTTTACATTAGTCACTGTTTCTTGCACAGAGCCGTTTGGTTAGATGCAACTCCAAAGCATATTACCCTTAAAGCTTACAAAACATTAATTATTTCTCTTCTAAGAGCACCTCTCCCTGTCAAAACACAGTGGTTAATACAAACCCCCCATTTATGAACTGGGAACTTTTTGAAGCTGGCTCTGGAAGGACCCTATAAAACCAGCATGCAAACCCCTGCCCCCTGACCCAGCAATAAACTGGTACGTGAGCCAGGAAAACTTAAAATCTGGAGAGCAAGGGGAAAAAAAAGAGCCCCAGGCTTTCAGACAGCAGAGAGGGGGAGGGAGCGACGTGAGAGCACTGAGCATCACTGCAAGGTCTTGTTTAGACTGGCAGTGCCGGTAAAAACCTGGTTACAGAGCGGGTGCGCGGAGTTCAAGGCATGGACCAGGATGATGAGCGGAGGGAGCATGGGCATGGTGGTCATGGCCATGAATTGCTGATGGAAACTTCCTGATGAGCTTTTTCTCTTTGTTTTTTCACATCCACCATTTGATACCCATAGGTAAGAACAGCTCCTTCACTCCTCACAGTCACAGCTCCTCTTGTAACACCCTGATGAAAGGCCAGGCACATGCCAATGGGTCGACACCAGTGGCATGGCCCCCACAGCTCCCTCCTCTCCACGGTGACATGCCTATGGGCACCACGTTGTGGCCCCATCCCTGAAGCAGACCCTCCTTGCTCCCCAAAGCTGAATATCCTGCAGCCTCCCTGCTCTGATGGCCGCTGCTCTTCACTCCCAGGGAGCAGAACATCTCCAAACCCCATGGGGAGCCGCGAGCAGACCCTGAGCTCCCCAAAAAGGCATAAGATGCCTTGTGGTACTCCAGTTATTTTTTTCCAGGCTTCAGCATAGGCTGGAGAGAACATGCTTCCCCTGCCCACCCCTCCTGGGGCACCTCGCAGATCCCCTAGGTGCTGGCAAAGCTCCAGTGGTCTTTGGGGTTTCTACCTCCCCTTGTCCTGGTGGGACCTGGTGGCACCCACCAGACTTTTGGTAGGCAATGGCCTCTCCTGGGAAAGCTCTTCCCAGCTGCAGCACAGAAGTGACACGAGGGACGAGGGGCCTTTGTGCAGGCAGCACCCTGCTAAGCCACACAAAGCTGGGAGCAGGGGGGTTCAAAGGCTCCTGGTGCAGGGAAGGGGCCCCTCCATCTCCCCCTCTCCCTGGGCACCGGCTTTTGTATCGCCTTGTCCGGATTCGTTACCTCCCCTCCCAGAGCTGGCTGGGGCCTCCTCTGCCTGCAATCCCTGCGGATTTTACCTCCGGGCAAGAGCAAGGGGGAAAAAGGGGGGGCAGCCCAGAGCCTTAAAAGAGCCTGGTATAAACAACAGACTGCAGTTGGGGGATAGATACATGATGGCTTTAAAAAAGCACACCGCTGAGGAGAGTTTGATGGCTCTGCCAAAAGGAAAGAAGTGTCTTCCCACTTGCAAACAAGAGTTAATTATAGAAAAAAAAGGCCCAGGAAAGTGTTAAAACCATCTGTGCCATGAGGAAGAGGCTGGGGCTGGGCAGGCGAAGGCAGCAGCGCTGACAGCTGCTGTGTACAGGCAGCCTGGATGGCTCCCCCTGCGCTCCCCCGGCGCTGCACCATGCCCTGCCATCCTCCTGCCCTGCCACCCTTGCTGTGACATCCTCCCACCCTGCCATCCCATCCTTGTCATGCCACCCTCCCGCCCTGCCGTTCTTGATGTGCCACCCTTGCCCTGCCGTCCTCCTGCCCTTCCATCCTTGTCATGCCACCCTTACCATGCCATCCCTGCCACACTATCCTTGCTGTGCCATCCTCCTGAGCCAGCGGTGTTAGCAAACCACAGGTTCTACCTGCCCTAGCATGTACCATGGGTCCCTAGCAGGATCTCCCCAACAGCCTCCCTCCTGCAGGGATGCATGGGGCACAAGCTCCAAGTTCATCAGAGAAAGCCACCACCAACCCCCAGAAGTGGCATGGGTGGCACAGAAGCGACATCCCTGGGATGCACAGCACAGCCTTACCAGACCTGTCCTAAGTACGCCCCACTGAAGCACTGCACTGTTACATCCCAAGAGAGAGACCTCTAGGCACCCATTTTTACCCCAAACCCTAGGGAAACAAGGCACAAGCAATGATGCCAAGTGCCCTGCATTGCCACCACCATCTCCACGGTAGGGCTGAGGATGGATTTGCCTCCTGCCGTGGGAAGGACAGGATCTACGGGAGGCCAGAGACCAGCCCGCAGCATGCACTGCCTGACCCCGCAGCCGGATCCCAACTGCTTCACAAATATTTACCTAGCTGGTTTTTAAACAAACCCCAAATGCCAGAGAGTTTAAAGTCCATGTCCTAAACAGCTCCTGTCTTGCTCTTGCCTGCCCTCAAGTCCCCTAGCCACCTGCCTGGGGAGCCTCCAGGCTCCAGCACCCTGCCCCGACCCCCGGGTTTAAGGAAACTGCAGGCAGGCAGGCTCCTGCCTGGTCAGGCAGCCCAGCCAGAGGCAACACTTCTGCCTCTGATTTTATTAGGGACATTCAGGCTGGATGATGCCTGAACACGCAACCGGTGCATTTCTGAGGAGCCCTGATGCTGATGAGCTTGCATATAGATTCACCGCAGAAAATAATTAGCCATAATTAAGGGCTTCTGGTTTATGGCTCCAACAATTGTTTAAAATTGTTCAAATTAAGTTCAGGACTCACCAATAACTATTTCTTTACTATGCTATGGTTTAGTTTCAAATGCGTGCTTGGAGCAGCCTGGGCTGCTCAGATCAGGGCCAGAGCTGCTTCTCCTGTAAGCAGGCACAGGAGCTGCATGGCTGGATCCAGCCTCAAAATGACTCTATTTTGGAGCAGAGATCTGTTGGGCGTAAAAGAAGGGAAGAAGAATTGATAGGAAAATACTGCTGTGAGCTGGAGAAGACAAGAGTGGATGAAAAGCAAGAAGGCGCCACTGATGGGTAGATGTCTCTGAGATGGGACATGGCACCAATGCCCATAGCATGTCCGAAGTGGCTGACATTTCGGCTCACTAAGTCAGAGGAGCAGACTGATCCTCCTCCATGTATCGTCTACTCACCAGGCCAGTCCCTGTCCCACCTGCGGCGCTCCCTCCCTATGGACAACATATGGCACGTCTCACCTCATTAGAGACACAACTAGCAGAAATAATAAGCAAGTCTTAACACAAAATCTAAACTAATGCGCTAGAACAAGCTCTTCAGCACTGAATTTTTGTGGTGTCTCCTCTCAAATCCTGTTCCCAAATCCAGCTGTGGTCTTGCAGCCTGCTCGTCCTCCACACCACCACCCTGGGCAGTATCAACTGGGCAAAGCAGAGTTAAATGTGGAGATCAATATTTATATTAAGGAAGCTTCTGAGAGGTTTCAGTTGGTTAAGTAGCCTTGAGATTTTGGCTGTGAAAGGCTGTGCTGCCGATGTGGCCATAGGTGCACTCAGGGGTCATCTATACAATTGTGATCTCCGGAGGAAGTTGCTGACGAGAGAGAATCATAGAATCGTTTAGGTTGGAAAAGACATCTAAGAACAGAGTCCAATCATTAACCCTGCACCGCCAAGCCCACCACTAAGCCATGTCCCTAAGGGCCACAACTACACATCTTTTAAACCCCTCCAGGGATGGTGACTCCACCACTGCCCTGGACAGCCTGTTCCAATGCCTGACAACCCTTCCAGTGCAGAAATTTTTCCTAAAACCCTATCTAAATCTAAACCTCCCCCAGTGCAACTTGAGGCCATTTCCTCTCGTCCTGCTTGTTCCAGCAGTCCCAGGCAGCTGGAGTAGGATGCAGGAACAATTCATGGGTGGAAATCTGCAAGCAGCTCCACAACACATACACTGCAAGTTTACTTTTTCCCCCTTTTTAATTAACACCAGTCCTCTGCTAGTGCTGGCAAAGAGGTGTGCCACTGTCCACCGCAAGGCACCACGCTGGGATGCAGTCCCATCATGCTGGACCAGGTAAAGGACAAGAAAATAGGAGCTCATACAATGGCCTGTGTAGTTCTGTCCCCAGCATGGTGGGGACATCACGTGAGGATGCCTCAGTCTGTGCAGCTTCTCCTCTCCAAGGCAGGTCCTGAAGCCACCCCAGGGCCCCTGAGGAAAGGCCAGATGTTGCTGCAAATCATTAAAAGACTTTCCACTAATTTCTTTGAGGAAAAGGGATGTTTTCCCCTGTGTCTGCTTCTGTCAACAGAAAAAACTCAGAAAGTCCTGGGAGCAAAACCCCAATGCTACTGTCACCCAAAAGGGCATCTTCATACATGTTTGGTTGCTCCCCAGGGACACAAGTCGGGAGCACTGCTGGCTCCTGCCAACTGCAGGGCTTTTCCAAGTATGATCTAGGAGCACCGTGGGAAGCACGCAGGAAAAATAGCCATATCATAAAACAACTCAACTTCATGACCTGAACGTTTTAAGACGTAGCAGGAGCCTTTGTACTGTGGCCATAACTGCAATATATCAGTTAGCCATCATTTCCACCAAGATCTAGAGCTCAACATCTCACAGCAAACGCTGACTTAAAGACCCATATCAAATACATTATGATACCACTGTTTCCCGTTACCCATGCTGATGATTCAATTAATTTAAAAACAGCAGTGAAATTTAATTTTGCCATTAACCCTGCAATCCCCTGCAATCCCCAGCAAATGCTGGCTAGGAAGGCTTCAGCCACCTGTCCAAGTCTGGATGGACCAGAGGGGTGCGAGAAGAGCAAAGGGGTGAAAGATGAGGAAATACAGATGTGAGAGGAGAAACAGGGCAAGGCAGGAACTTTTCTAAGCCCTTTGAAGGGGTAGAAAGCACAGGAAAGTTTGCAGGAGAGACAGGACAGAGGCAGTGCAGTGCCTGCAAAGGGTTTTATTCAACACAGGCTCTTGCACCAAAGGCTCACTCTCCTCCTTCCAACTCCTTCCATTGGCACTGCCCAAATTCATGTGGTCCTGCACAACTCCAAAGACAAACACGATGCAGAGCACAAGACACACCGGCAGATGCCCTCTGAAAGGGTAACCCCCAGAGCCTGCCCAGGTCTTGCCTCAGATCCATCAGTAGGGCCAAGGGTTAACAAGAACAGTCACATGGAATGCAAGCTGTTCTTTCAGAGGGGTAAAAGGTTGCCCTTTAGAGATCTGCAGTGATGGTTTGCACGTAGGCTCAGGCCTCAGGTCAAGTGGGGTTCACCCATGGCTTCAGCAGGCAGCCCAGCTCACCATGGAGGAACAGCACAGAAGGGACATGACCGCCCGACGAGCTTTCCTCCCCGACACGTGGCCAGAGAAGAATAGTTAGCCCAAGCAGAGCTCTCCCATCTGCTTTTGTTTTCCAGTCTTCAGTGCTGGGCTCTGCTAAAGCCCCTGAAGTCACCGGGCATCTGTTCTCCTCCACCCATCGCAATCTGCCAGCCACCGCCGCTCTGACAGCCATCCATCACTCTGTAATACGCTGACCACGAGACCCAGTGGGACATAATTTTCAAGTCAAATGCAGCAGTTAGCATAAAATAAAGCATTGCCCTGGTTTGTTTTTTTCTTTCCCTTTCCTGACGATCCCGCAGCTGCAGCTAGGGACTCGGTACACAACAAAAGTGAGGGGGGAAAAAAGGCACAGGAAAATGGCAATTCTACTCTTCTGAGTCATAACAATTATGACGTTGTGATAAGAAACGTTTTCTATGAATTTTTAAGTACCAGTAATCCTGTTTTGCAATTGTCCCCTGGGAACAAGGCGACAGATTGAATGGGGCTGACAGTTATTTCCATCCTGACGAACGCGGCTCCGACACGCCGTCTCCTCCCTCCAAACTTCCCGGCCCGGTGTTCAGCCCACCGCTCCAGCTTGTTCGGTGCAAGCAAAGTGGAGCTGGCTTGGCCTGTGGTGTGACTGAGGACATCCCAAATAACCCTGTGAAACCACATCACTGGCCCCAAATCCCAAGCATACTCTTATCTGTGCACCCATAAGGCTTCCCTCGAACAGTGCATACACGGGGAGGAGACACATGCCATGAAGTCCCTTTTCCTTGCACACACAGCTATGCCCTCAAGAAACCTTCAGCTGAGACTAACAAGGTGCATCAAGCATCTTGATCCCCTCTGGCCCAATCACAGGAAACACTCTTGTGGGTCTGGGGAAGATGGGGATCAACAGGGAAAAGCACCACTCAACATTTCACTATGTGAGATTCCCAAATTTCCATCACCACCCTAAAACCCTGCAGTTTTCTCTACTGATACAAGCAAGAAGGCAGCAGGGAAACACACCTTTTTGTTCAAGTCTTTCAGACTGGGAACAAAACCAGCTCCTTTTACCTCTTTTGTAAAATGAGCACCGTCATCAGAATCAGTGCCGAGGAGCGAATTTGTTTTGCAGAGGATCAAATAAATAATGGATGACGAAGGAAAGCTGCCACGGCGAGACTGCTCGGGAGATGCTCTGCTCTAGGCAGCCCTTCCTGATATGCTCCTTCTTACAGCTCCTCACACCAGCTCCAGCTCCAGCCCCAGCAATGCTCCCCAAACCTGGATACCAAGGGATGCATCAGCCAAAGCAACACACTGCAGGACATCAGTGCTTTAGGGCTGTTGTCTTTGGCAGCCCCTATGTACAATGGGGATGTATTTTAATTGCTGGCAAGCAAGGAGAGAGAAGTGGGATGTGCTCCTGCAAACCCTGCGTGGGCCCTGGGCTCCAGCAGCATTCCCAGAGGGAAACCTGGCTTGCTGTCCTCCAGCACTGCCATCCTCAGCCACCAGCCAGTCAGTAAGTCTCAATCTTTGCAATAATATGTTTACCAAAAAAAAAGGAAATACTAAGTTTCTGCTTCCCTGTGAGCAGTCACCACATGCCTCTCCCACCTCCACCCTGGGATGGCTCCGTGCCACCACACCAGCACCAGCAGGGATGATGCTCCATGCCCACCTCGAAGCGAAGCCTGGGCCTTCAGCGCTCTATAGCCAGAAGACATTAAAATCAGTCTGTCAATTTAGATGCAAATTTATTTGAGATGCAACAGAGAGCTTACAAAAGAAGGTGTAGTAGATGCTGTTTGCTTCTGCTAAGGCTGTTGTGATCTGGCTCCCAAGGGTGCTGGGATGGGTGAGCTTGAGGGATAGGTGCTGTGATGCAGAGGCCTTCACCTGTCTCTTGTTGAAACCTGACTCCATAATGACCAAAATCCCTCAGTCTGAAGGCAGTGCAAGCTGCTGCTGTCAGGGCAGTGCAAGCACAGATGTGTGCCCACCACCACTGCCCACCTCCACACCTCTTCCCAGCTAGTCCTCCTCAGTATCATGCCATCGAGACCAGCATCCTTTGTTTGCTGATTTGCTGTCCTTTTCCCAAGCCTGGGCAGCCTTCCTCCTCCTCCCTGTCCCCAGCACCACGGCCCCAGGGCCTGGCTGCAGCCTGGTAGGTCCCTGGGGCGGTTTCTCAGAAAGTGCAACCGTTTCTGTACAAAGTTTGGGAGTTTGGGCCAATGGCAGGAGTTGCTTTAATCAATTCAAATGGCACTTTCTGCAGATAAGTCTCCCACTCTTGGCTGCCAAGTAAAACCCAGTCGGACAGCAGCAAAAAAACCCAACCCAACACAACCCCCCCACGGAGGCTGCAAAGTCACCGCACAAGCTCGCAGGGTGATTATTTATAGCCTTTCCCTCTGCAAAAGCCAAAAATAATTGTTCCAGCCCAATTAATGAATTTCTGAACACTGGGCTCAGGGGTAGCCACCTAAGTGCCACACTTCAAGCTACTTGAAAGGTATTGGGCTTGCGTGGCAAGGGTTTGGTGGCAGGGGGGCTACAGAAGTGGCTTTTGAGAGGCGGGAGAAGCTTCTCCCATGTCCAATGGAGCTAATGTCAGACAGTTCCAAGAGGACACGCTGCTGGCCACGGCTGAGCCCATCAGTGACAGTGGTAGCACCTCTGGGATAATGTATTTAAGGGGGAGAATTTATTGTGCTTGAGCAACTGCAGCCAGAGAAGAGGAGTGAAAACACAAAAGCAACAGCCCCGCAGACCACAAAGTCAGTGCAGAAGGAGCGGGGGGAAGTGCTCCATACACTGGAGCAAAGATTCCCCTGCAGTCCATGGAGAAGACCATGGTGATGCAGGCTGTACCTGCAGCCCACAGAGGTTCAGGGTGGAGCTGGGATCCACGGAGGACCCAATGCTGGAGCAGAGGGATGCGAGAAGGAACCTGTGACCCTGCAGAGGACCCACACCGGAGCAGTTTGTGAAGAACTGCAGCAGAGGGGAAGGACCTGCATTGGAGAAGTTTGTGGAGGACTGTCTCCCGTGGGAGGGACCCCACATCAGAGCAAGGGAAGAAGGGTGAGGAGTCCTCCTTGGGAGCACTTCCTCAGGAGGAAGGAGCAGCAGAGACAACATGCGATGAACTGACCACAACCCCCATTCCCTGTTCCCCTGAGCTGGGTTCCCCACCCCAAGTGAGGAGGAGGGAGAGAAAACTGGGAGTGAAGTTGAGCCCAGGAAGAAGGGACAGGTGTGCGAAGATGTTTTAAGACTTAGTTTTTATTTGTCATTATCCTACTCTGATCTGATTGATAATAAATTAAATTTTCTTCAAATCAAGTCAGTTTTCCCCATGAGGGTAACTGGTGAGGGATCTCTTCCTGTCCTTATTGTGACCTATCTGGCCTTTTATTTTATTTTCTCTTCCCTGTCCAGCTGAGAAGTCACAAAGCGGCTTTAGGGGGCACCTGGCACCCAGCCAGGGTCAACCCACCACCTGCAATTAGCACCTGGTGAGGTGGGATGGCTAACAGCAATAAGCATCTCCAGAGAGCAGATACACTATTTGTACAGTGGTGTTTCTCAGACACCAGTTTTTGGTTAGGAGGACATGTCTCATGAACTAATCTCCTCCATGGGGTTGAGCTGGGGCTCCCAAGAGATTCCCCAATAAAGGGCTGGGCTCTTACAAGATTTTGCTGCAGCCAGTGCTGATGATCTCCAGAAAACCCTGTGAAGGTTTGACTGTGGTCACCAGTTGGGAACATGTGTGGGTTCCTTCCACCCTGTCCCAAAGCCAAGCAAGACCAAAAGCCTTCTGCAGCCCCCTCCTCAAAAACCTTCCTCAACCATTTCAGCCCTCCCTCAGTTTCCCATTTCTCCTTCAAGCCCTCTAGGCTTGTCTGGAGAGCATTTTTTCTTCTCCCTTGGCTCAACCCACCCACACTGCTGCTCCCCCTTCTATCAGCAGTCAGAGGAGCAACTGTATTTGCATGGGAAGGGGGGGAAAGCACCAGGCACTTGCTCTGAGTTCCCAACCTCTGCAAACCTTCTCTAATATAAAAACAAATAATTACATTATTCTGAGTTTGGCTGGGATAGAGTTAATTTTCTTCCTAGTAGCTGGTACAGCGCTGTGTTTTGGATTCAGTATGAGAACAACGTTGATAACACACTGGTGTTTTGGCTGTTGCTAAGTAGTGCTTATACTAAGTCAAGGACTTTTCAGCTTCCCATGTTCTGCCAGTGAGGAGGTGCACAAGAAACCAGGAGGCAGCATGGCCTGGACAGCTGACCCAAAGGGATATTCCATACCTCAGAACATCATGTCCAGTATATAAACTGGGGTGAGTTGCCTGGGAGGCACAGTCCCTGCTCAGTGAGAGGCTGGGCATGGATCAGGGGTTAGTGAGGAATTGTATTGGGCATCACTTGTCATTATTAGGTTTTATTTCTCTCTTTTTGTCATCTCCAATTCCATTCTTCTTATTATATTTTATTTCAACTATTAAACAAACTGTTCTTATTTCAAGCCATGGGTTTTACTTCTCCCCCCCATTCTCCTCCCCATCCCACTGGGGCAGAGGTGTGAGCAGGCAGGTGGTGTTGGCTGGCTGGGATTAAGCAACATATATATATATATACCCCATACATATAGCACGTGACAAACATCCAGAGACCGAAACTGCTGGTGGTAGATCCAAGCCAAGGGGTAGTTCAGGGCTCTACAGCTGCCATACCTGCAGTCAAAACTGATCTCTCAGGTTGGGTATCACACATTCTGGGGATGTTCATCTCTTGACAGCCCCCTAAGGAACAACCCAACCACCCACAACTCACATGAGCACCTGGCACAGCTGCCGAGGACAGGCAGCAACTCTGCTGCCTTCAGTGGGAGAAAGCCCAGGTTCCCTCTGCACCCCACCTCTGTGTCTGATGGCTTGACCCACTAGGAAGTCTCAAAAAATACCAGTTTTGAAAAAACAGGTAAGGCAGAGGGAAACCCAACTGCTCTGGTGGTCCCAGCTGAAGAGCCAGGAGGAGCCTGGCTGCAGCAGAACTCATGTGGGAACTCAGAGATGCTCCCATAGCAAATCCACAAATAAACACATTGCTTTCTTTTTAGAGATAGCATATAATTTTTCCTTATCGGGGAAGGACTTTTGCTTTTGTATCCCCTTTGGGAGGACCAGATGTGTCATGCTGAGCTGCTCTCATGACAGCAATCACCCGAGGTCCCCGTGAGGTGCATCCTGTGCTGCAGAGCATTCTGTGCCAGCACATGCTTCCAACTCGGGCAGCCAAGCGAAGCTGCAGACACCTAAAACCCACCAAAACCTGCCCATTCCCTTTCACATGACTCATTCCACCTCATGACCACCTTCATCCTGGGGATGACCCACGGAAGAAGGGGCTGCACATCCTGCTGAGGACCTACCTCCACAGGACCAGCACCAGCTGGAGCTCAAGCATGCCAGCCTGGTCTTCAAACTGACCTAGAGGACCCCAAGCTCCCAGCTGGAAGGGATACAGGTTGGGGGGACCCTATCTTTACCCCAGCAAGCATTGTTCTCCCCCCTTTCCTGCGAGGCTGCGCCGGCTCCAGCCGCTCCCGCGATCCAAGCGGAGCAGATGGCACACGCAACACTTACGGCTTCGCTTTCCAGCCGCCATCGCAGAGCTGCTTCTCAGCAGGGCGGAGGCGGGGGGGAGACAGCTTTTTTTTATATATTTTCCCTGGGAATTTTGATTTTCTTTTAAAAAACCCATGGATAATCCTGCGCTCGAGACCCAGGAGCCCCTGGCAGCAGAGTGTGGTACTCTGTGGAAGGACTGTGTGCCAGCTGATTGGCAGCCTGTCCGTCTGTCCGTGCCTGGGGAACCAGCTGACCACCAAGAGGGACAAATCCTGGAAAGCCTCACAAAGCAGCAATGGGGGAATAAAAAGAAAGGGATGAAGTGATCAAAAACAAGGGCTTTCTAGGGATTCTGATGGCTCTTCTGGATTTCCTCCCTTTTCACAGCTCACTGAGGGGCAGCTTTTGCCTCTGCCAGCCTAGTAGGGTGGGCAGGAGGTTCAGAGAAGCATGTCCTGAGTGGAGGGGACCCAGAGAGAACACTGAGCCATTTCAGCTCCCTGAGACATTGGTCCCCCTGTCTCCACCAGGTAAGATGGAGCAAGGAAGATGCTGTCCCACTCAGGGTGATGACAGGCTCCAGGGGCATTCACCAGCTTGGGGAACCAGACCTGAAGTCCAATGCCACTACATACCGTGGTCTTCTCATCCTACACCAATGGCTCAAACCAGGTTTTCTGCTTCCCGGTGGAAGCCAACACCTCGAATGAGGCTGGGAAACCATAAATCTGGGCATCACAGACTCCAGATTGCTTTCAGCAGCCACACTCTGCACAGAGCTTGGCGATAAGTAACAAAAAGTCTGTGCTTTGCACTGCTGATTTCTTGTCTGGGGATGCATAAAACCTGGAGATGACAGATCAGCACCTCGATCCAAGAGCATCCCTGCACTCACTCTGCCAGAGAGGTGGATAAACAAAGGCAGCTCTCCCCGACATCCGCAGGCAGCTGCCACTGCCGCCGTGCAATAGTGGGAGGGGGAAAAAAACAAAAGAGGTCTGCACCACCGGGATCTGCGGGAATGGGATACTCCCGGCACTCTCCCAGCCCTTTTATTGTGCTGGTACCCGGAGGGAGTTTGGCCCTGGCCCCTGGGACACCTCCCTTCCCTGGGGAGTTTCTTTGCCCAGCCACCCTGGCTCGATGCCAAGGGCAGCTCCATATGCCATAACCACTCAGCACCCAGCAAGGAGGAAAATATCCTGGTCTGGGGCATGGAGAGTGGCTTGGTCATCTCGGCAAAGAGCTCAATGATGACTTGGACCAGGCTGCAGCAGTTCTGTGCTGATGGGTACTCGAATGTGATAGCCATCCATCTGAATCCCACGTGGGACTGCACAGGCAGAAGAGTCTGAGCGCCCGTGTGATGGCACACAGAGATTTGGTGAGGTCAAACATTTGGCAGGGAACTTTTTCTGATGCAGTTTCTTAATTTAGATGGCCCCACTGCTGACAAGGACTAGTGGGTGGTCACTGACACTTTGTAATGGGATGGTCACGAAAGCAATGGAAAATGGAGCGCCCTGGGAAACGCCAACTTGAGGATGTTTCCAAGGAAAAGAGAAGGTGGCCACAGCTAGGACGCAGAAACACCCAGGTCTTGATTCATCCTTCCGTGTGTTGCTTGTGTTCACATGGCTTTGTGAGCTCAGAGCAGACTAAAGCAGCTGCCACGCTTCTCCCAAACTCACCAACCCTCCTCAAGATGCTGGCTGGATCTCTGCATCTAAACTCCATCACCTTTTTCCACCACTGTGAACCCATGCTACCCTGTTTGTGCCCCCTTTGCTGCTTGAGCCCCACTGCTGGGCTTCACGCCAACAAAGCACCACAGACTCCAAAACCTCAGTTTTGGAAGAGCCAACAAGAGCACCCCTAGCTCTGGATTATTCCACCAAGAGAATAACTACACGGATCATTCCACCAAGCCACCATGGCAAATCCTTCCAAAGGACAGACAGCAAGGCAAGGAAACCATCTTTACAAGCCCAAAGTTGAATAATTATCACCTGGGCTGTGGGAAGCCCTCTCTCCCTCCCTGGGCACCAGCTCCCAGGACCCACCAGCATCCGGGGAGGGGACCAC
>NW_008658095.1:4717-5277 GCF_000695815.1 Acanthisitta chloris | reverse complement strand
CGGGGGGCAGCAGCGGGGGGAGCAGCGGTGGTGTCGGCACTGGGAAGGGAACCAGCTGGAGAGCTGCAGCCTCATGAAATAATGAAATGCCAAACCAACCCCTGCATCTTCCACAGTCTCTCAGGTCACCTACCAGATTAGGAGGCCTGTTGCTAAGGCAACCATATCTTGCAAGTGCTAGCTGAACTTCCCCATCGCTTTTAACCCTTTAAGGAGCAAAGAAAAACCCCAAGAAATATATATAAAAATAAAATGAAAGGGTAATGCCGACGATGCAACCCGCGGGAGACCAGTGGAGGCAAAGGGGGGGGCAGCTGGGAAAGGGAAAGCAAGGGAAAGGCACCCCAGCAGCCGCCTCCCGCGCGATGCACGCCGTGCTGGCTCCCTTCCAGGTGGCTAATAAAATTATTCGGCATCCGCACACGCACGCAAGACCCAGCAAACTTTCGATGTGCCTGGCATGGCAGCAGGGGCAGGGGGAAAAAAGAAAGCAGGGGGGAGTAAAAAAGCAAGCAAAAGTCAGGTTATGCATATGAAATGGGCACAAACAAAGCAAAAAT
>NW_008658095.1:3879-4617 GCF_000695815.1 Acanthisitta chloris | reverse complement strand
CGCACGGGAGGGGACAGATGGCCGGCGCTGCCCGGCAGCAACGTCGGCATGGATGTGATGGGCACCCGTGGCCACCCCACTAGTTTTGCTGCAATCCATGACCAGGAGCATCCAGAACAAGGATACATGACTTGTGCTCTGCAACCATAAAATAATAATAGCCCTCTCACCACCCGAGCTGTCCCCCAGCAGGGTGATGGGGTCCACAGCCCCCTCCTCTGGGAGGATAAAACCCCATTCTGAAACGCACACATGCAGGGAGCCCTAAATCTTGCAGCTTGCCGGGATAACGTGGAGGCCTGTGAGCAATAAGGGAATAAGAAAAAAAAAAAAAGGAGCAAGGCGATGTACAGGCAGCACAAGGGAAAAAAAAAAAAAAAGAGAGGAGAAAGAGGCATGGAAAGGAGGAGAAAAATGTGGAGCGGCATAAATCAGGCGCGCGGGGGGAGCTGGGGAGCATGGCAGCACGTGCTGCGTTCCAAGCGCAGGCAGCGCACGCGGCCGGCTCCTGCCTGCCGGGGTGAGCACTGGGAAGCAACCAGCCTCATGCCCCAGGGAAAGGGACTCCCAACCCCCTCCTGGTGCTAATACAGTGTGGGGTATTGGCTCAGCTACCCAGCTCGCCATTGTTCCCGTTAAAATCTCTTCGGGAAAGAAAAAGCCTTTGCCGGCACACATCAAAAGATGCTCGATGGCAAAAATGATGGGGATTCCTCCTTTTGGATGCTTCTTCCCACC
>NW_008658095.1:0-3840 GCF_000695815.1 Acanthisitta chloris | reverse complement strand
CTCCCCTCAAATGAGGGCAGCAAAACGGCAACTTCCCACTCCCCATTCCCAAAGCTGCCTTCTTCTTACCAGTCTGCTCCAAATTCCTAATAAAGAGAGGGGCAAGGGTCTGTACAAACTCAGCCCTGCTCTGCACGATGGGCTCATGGCTGGGCCACCACACCAAGGGGCTGCTGGCACTGCTGCCCAGCTCTGGCCCTGCCCTCTGACCTCACCCCATGCCAGCACCCTTGCACCTTGCCAACTGGCTGGCAGGAGCAACTTAATTAGCCATGTCCATCAACCCCAAACATCTGTAACCAGCAAAATTTACAACCAGAAATAAAGAGGAGTGACCTTCGCGGTGTTGAAAGACAGTTGGGTTCTTGTATTACAACGGCGGGGACAGGCAAAATTCATTATCTCTAATAGCCGTCCTTATAACCAGATTAAACACAAAGGCAGCAATTCCATATTCCCTGACCTGCCACTGTTCCCATCCCAAGTGGAGGGGAGCTCCCCTCTGCCACAGCACTGCTCTCACAAACCCCATCACTGCACATTCAGCTGATGTTTATGCATGTGGCCATCTCCGTCACTCCTACCTGGGAAAGTCAATACCCTGTCTTGTCCAACCCCAAGGACTGGGACACCTAGCTGGGGTCACATCCCTCCTGGTCCTTCTCTAGGCAGCACCAACAAGATGCTCACCTCCCTTGCAAGCATCCTGGGGGTACCAGAGGTAAGCTCCCGCCTACACCAGGGATGCTGTGGTGTGCTGGAGATGTTTTCTCACAGGATACAAGGAAAAAACACCTGGTTTCCAGCACACAACCAAACAGATCCCAACCCTCCAGAAATAATCATGATCACATTCCCCACACACGGACATCCCTGAGCACAAGGGCTTTTGTCCTGAAGATGCAGCCAAAGCTTTCACCTCTACAGTGAGATCCTAGCAGTGCCAATCACCAGCCAGGGAGTGAGAGCCTGTTATTTTCATCAGCGGATGTTCTCTGTGGGGACCTTCAGCTGCCAGCCAGGAGAAACAAGCCACTGGAGAAAACCTGAGCCTACTAATGGGTTTTTCTTCACCAGCCCTGGACCCGCCAGCAGTTTGACAGCAGCTCCTTCTCCAGAAGAAGAGCACCAGCAGGGCCAGCTGGTTTCTCCAGTGTTCAGCAGCAACAAGTCAAACTACTTGGAAAACTGTTAAGGTGAGGGGGGAAGCTTCAAATGGACCAGGCGGACGACGCACCGTGCTGGAGCAACGGTAAAAGTTAAAATTAATTAGCTGGCAGAATGACAAAGAAGCCATTGTGCAGCACGGTGGAGCAATCCAAGTACAAAGGCTTTATGTAAGTCATGTTGAAAACTCCTTGATGACTGCAGGTAAGGACAGACAAGCTGTCGGGACGTGCCATGACACCCTGAAGGGCTCTGGGAGAAGCAAGCAAATCTGCTTTTAACGATGAAACAAGCCCTGAGAGCCTACGCCTGGACCTTCTCTCCAGCAGAGACTAGCAAAGGTGTGAAGCACCTGGGTGTTACCAGTGCTGCCATGTCCAGGATAAAACAAAACCATCTGGTTTGGGGTTTCCACGGAAAACTGCGCCCAGACCGGGCTGAAGGTATCCATGTGCAACGTGGAGCGGCGTTTGCTTCCTTGGGAACTCCCACCTCCATCCCCAGCCAGACCCCACCAAGCACACCCCTGCGGAAAGTCCTTGCTGAGACCAAGCATTCTGAAGAGTGGCTGTCCCTGCCTCAAACCAGACCACAACAGGGTCTCACAAAACCAGACCCACCTCCTGGTTCACACCTTGCAGAGAAAGACCCCGACAGCCAAAGGGTTTCCAGCTCCTCGAGGAGCAGGTGCTCTCCCAGAGCCACAGACACAGTAGCAAGGCCGAAGCTACAATGGAGAGTCATCCCAAGCTGCTACCAGCCATGACCCCACCACCACCCTGAAGGCAGATGGGTGGTGATGTGGTGGGAGGCTGGGTTTGATTTACACCCCACCAGCCACACTGCTCTCCCAGAGAAAGGAGATGAGGGGGAGAGAAGTACCTCTCTCTCCTCCTCCTCACTGCCGGCATCACTCCTGGGTAGAGGGATGTGGAGGCTCAAGCAGCTCCTGCACCACAGGTTGCCCTTACCCCAAAGAGGCTCCCTCCAAAAATGGGGATGAGCACCCAGCAAGGGCTGGGCAGAGTAGGAGGACACTCTGCTGGGCACTGGCAGGGGAGGGGAACCAAGCATGACGCTGCACCCTTATCTACCCACTCCAAACCAGGGTGCTTCAAGGAAGCGCCCTGCCCCCTTCCTCAGTGTGCCCTGCCTTTTTTTCCACTTTAAAAAAAACGGCAAAAAAAACAACCCCAAACAACCCAGCTCCCAACTGCTCCCCAGCCCAGAGGCTGAGCTGCAAAGCACCGCACGGGGCAGGAAGCAGCTCCCCACCTGCCTGGGGACACAGCCAGGCACTGCCAGTTGCCCATGGAGTGACACAGGGGCATTTTCCATCTCACAGTTGCCAAAAATGCGTAAATACGCAAAGGCAAGGCTTGGGACACCCCTTGCAGCAAGGCTGTTCTGTAAGGAAAGGGATACCAGCTAGTCACTCGCCTTGATGGGCCCCTGTCAGTGCTGGACCAGGTGCTCTGAGTGCAATGGTAGCTGCATGGGTGGGAGCTGGGGCAGGAGTGGGGCACAGAACAAAATCCACACCAGGTAGGAGGAACCGGCTGTGAGCTGTCATGCCTGCTGGGAATAGCATGGGATGCCAGCACCCCAGCCGTGTTGGGCAGGTCACACTCACCAGCAAGTTAGAGCTGCTGCAGTGCATCCCCTACTTCAGTTTCTAGCCAAAAAATTCCAATTATAGGTGCAAGCTCAGCCCTGTGAGGTTGTAAAAACCCCAGACTAAATCCAGGGAAAATGGGAAGGAAATTCCCCCCCCCCCCCCGACCCTGTTTGAGGCAGGGGGGTGGCGAGAGCTCATTTTCACTACAGAAAGCCGCTGCACCCCGGGAGGAGAGGCGCCAGATCAAATGTTCAAGGGTTGATGCAGAAACATTAAGAAAAAAAATTAGAAAGAAAATGTTAGCTTAAGACACAGCCAGAGGTCTTCCTTTGGACTTTATCTTAAGGCAGCAGGCTACAGCCTTGCACAGGGACAGACAGACCCTGCAGCCTCCCACCCAGCCTGGGGAACACAGAGGTGAAAATCACCTTGCTAAAAACCACTGGTCCTGGTGGCAATGGCCATGAAGGAAGAAAAGCAAGGCAGGTGGGAGAGTGCTGGATGGCTGGGCATGAAGCACTGCTCTGTCCCACCACCCGCAATATGCAGGCACACACACCTCTATCTGTAACCATGTATACATCTTAATTCTGTGTATTGCACAGATATAATTACATATATATACATACATGTATATATTTTTCACTTAACACTGATATTAACAGCCCCCATGCACACAGCACTAAACTCAGGCAGGAAAGTAAACATTTCTCCTCTCATCCAAAAAAATACATGGTTTGAATGCACAAACCCAAGACAAAAGAAAAGCTGGCCTCACCACACGGAGCTGCACCCCATGCCCAAAACTTACCCAAGCCTCCTGCCCTAGCTGGCACAGCAGGCTGGCGTCACTGCTGCAGGGATGGGAGCAGGGAGGTGGCAGTGGGCAGCAGGGTCCTACCACGCGTGGGAAGCAGCGCGCAGAAGCAGCCACCCCACAATTTCGGAAATGCCCCCCCTTGACTGCACAGCTGCAGCTCTGAACTCAGCTCCTGGCACTTGTGGCCACGACCAGGAGTTTTCAGAGAAGAAAAAAACTAACCCCCAAACTGAAG
>NW_008658094.1:0-212 GCF_000695815.1 Acanthisitta chloris | reverse complement strand
TCTTTTCCAGCTTTTCTCGGCATCACTTTGGAGAGACATTTGCCAAATTCCAATCATCTGGGATGTCCCCAGTGAGCCAGGACTGTTGGTAAATTATGGAAGGCGGCTTGGCAAACTCTTGACCACCTCCCTCCTCACTCTGGGATAGATCCCATCTGGTCCCATAGACTTGTGAGGATCCAAGCAGCTAAGCAGATTTCTAACCATTTTGT
>NW_008658093.1:176135-180195 GCF_000695815.1 Acanthisitta chloris | reverse complement strand
CAGCACCCCCTTCCCACACCATGTCAGTGGGTGCAAGTAACAGCCGTAAGTCTGCAGGAACCCCTGGGAGGAGGATGGTGCTGCCACTGGGATGTGAGATTGCCTGGAGGATCGATGTCGATGTTCAGTCTGGCATTGATCAGTGCCGTGATGGGGCACTTGGCTTCAAGGAGCCTTTGGGACGAGAGAGACGGGGACGCATGTGCCGCACCCCCTGGGGATGTGGAGCTGCCTCTGGGGCTGGGCTGTGAGCTGGGCATAGCTACAGCTCCTGGCACCAGTGCAGAGCAGCTCTGTCAGCCAGTGCCGTGGACAGAATGTCTGCGTGGAGCTGGGACACTCGGGGTGTGGGTTATTGCGGTTTGCAGATGTGGTGCAGGTTCTCGGCGTGCAGAGTGGGCATTAATCATCCAGTGACATTGCAATTACCCTAGAGGACAGGGCATTTATTTGGCATTTAAGTTGTAATTAGGGGAAATAACTATTTCTTCCCCGTGCACAGAAAGTGCAAATTGCAGTTGGCCAGCTTTGATTTGGTGAGTTTGTGCTGCTCAGCTGCGTTGGCTTTGCCATGGGGCACAGAGCTATTCTGTCCAGCATAGGTGACACCTGCTGTTACAGGGACATTCACAGCAGCTGTCCTCGCTCTGTACTACAGCCTCTGCCTCACAGCAGTGACCAGAGCAGCAGGGAGGGTACGGCACCTCGTGAGTGGTTACCAAGTGGGGCAGGTCACCAAGCCTTAGTGCCCCTCTGGCTGTTGGAGGAAGAGTGAGATCTCTGGGGCCAGAACAGTGTGCCAGCTGGCCAGTGGGGCAGGGCTGAGGGGGTCAGAGTGCTCCATTCTGTTCCACCCTTGTGAGACCACCAAAGTTTTTAATTCCTGAGCAAAACCCTGGGTACATCGTGGCTGGGACTTGCCACTCCACTCCCTGTGGGGAAAGGGCAAGCATCCATGGTGGCACACGTGTGCTGCTGACCCTCTTGCTGCTGTCCTGCTCCCCCTGCAAGCAGTTATTTTTTGTGGAGTCAAGAGCGGTGCAGGAGGATGAGCCAACACAGGTCTCCCAGGCGAGAGGAGATGTTCCTGTCTTCCTTTTCCCGTAGGTAGCTGGCAGCCACTCTCCTGCCAGCTGGAGTGACAACATGAT
The DNA here is from genome assembly GCF_000695815.1 of Acanthisitta chloris. Lineage (NCBI taxonomy): Eukaryota > Metazoa > Chordata > Aves > Passeriformes > Acanthisittidae > Acanthisitta > Acanthisitta chloris. Next base: position 179,044 of record NW_008658093.1, on the reverse strand, counting down.
CGGCCAGTAAAGGCAACACAATATTAAAGAGCTGCTGACACCTCATGGAAAATTCACTTTAAAATATTTTATTTAGGTGCATGGCTGTGGATTTTTCTGCTTCTCCTCCCCTTGCTCCACACCACAGAGAGCACTGCCTGGAGCGCAGGCACCGTGCTGGATGGCACCCTGTGGCTCTCAGAGGGAAGAGGACAGGGAAACAGAGCATCTGGGGCCCATGTGCCATCTCCTGTGCCTCTGGGCCTACCTGATGCCCAGCACATCCAGGTGTGGGAGCATCCTGACGTGGAGCTGCAGGGCCCCAGTGGGCTTCATGGGGGGTGTGTGGCACATGGGAGCAGAGGAATGGAGGGTCAGGGGATGAGAATGGATGGATGCTGCTGGGCCTGGCCAGGATGGAGGGCTGCAGCTGGTGGCTGTTTATTAGCAAAACTCCTCATGGTTTTGCCTTTTGTTTGTTCTAGGAAGTTGTGATGAATATGGATGCAAGTGTGCGGGGAGCTGGGATGGTTAATTAGAGTGGAGTCCTGGGAGTGGGATCTCCTGGGCTGTAATCGCACCCCAGGGAGGGAGCCGGTCTGGGGGGACCACGAGATCTCCCGGGTTGTGTGCGTCGCCCCCGCGCTGCCAGGCCGTGGGACCTGAGGCTACGGACTCCCCTCTCCACGGATCTAATTGTACCTGCCTCACAGGCGTGTTGTCTGAGTCGGAGTTAATTAACACTCATAAAGCCACTCTGCATCCTTGGAGAAGAGCAAAATATCGTAGCTGCTGTTATGATTTACTAGGAGATGCAATTAGTTTAATCTCAGAGAGTTCCCAGCCAGTCAGCCCTTTCCCTAGCCACCGTGCTGTCCCAGCCTGCTGCTGTCACGGCGGAGCAGAGAGCCAGCTCTGCTGTCTGCCAGGGAGGAGACAGCAGCACTCTGTGTCTGCTCCTCCTGAGCACCTCTTCCCCCCTGCTCTGTCCCTGCTTCTTGAATCATCCCAGTTGTCACCCTTTTGTCCCATTAATGGCCTGATGTCATCGTGACCTGTGGCTCCTGTTACAGCAGCCCCCAGTGATATCATGACAGATGAAGAATAAAAGTCACCCTGTTTATCCTCAGCTGTTTGCCTTGACATGAGCTCTGGGGATGCAAATCCCTTCCCTCCAGATGTGGAGGGGTCTGATGACACCCCCATACTATGGCCTGAAATACTGGGAACCCAGATGAAGGATGTGAATCCAAACTAGTCTCTGCTCCAGTAACAGCCTCCTGTTTCCGTGCTGCCTCTGGCCAGCAGATATGTGGGACAAGCTCTCTCTCAGGCTAGGTCTAAGCCCTTTTAGGGCTGGAATGCTCCTGTGTCCCAAAGACTTGGGAAAACCAGAGCAATAAACCTGTCTGTCACAGGAGAAGAACAGGGTGGGCACAGCTGGGCAATGTTCAGCCTCGCATGTCTGCAAGATGAAGCAGGGTACAGGGTGTGAAATCAGGGCAGTATTTATATGTATAAATATATTCGTATATACGTGTGTCTATCTGTGTATGTATACATTTAATGGGTTAAGAACTTGAGGACCATCTTTTCCAACTTTTGGGGAAGCTAAAGCCATTTCTGGCATATGCTGAGGCTGTAGGTGATAAATCACCGGGGCTCAGTGGTTCACTGCCACAGAGGAGGGTTTTCTTCTCGCTTGCACTGCCACTCCGTGAGCTGGGGTCAGGGTGACCTTAGGTCCCACTGCCCACCCCGGGCATGGGCAGTCTCAGGCTGGGCTGGCAGGGGAGCTGCAGTGGGCAGCAGTGTCCCCTCTGTGCACGGTGTCACGGGTCCATGCAGTCCCCAGCCCTCAGGGAGGGCAGAGCTCCGGCCCCTCCACTTCTGCCTGAAGCAATTAGACTGGTCACTTCTTTCCTGGCTGCCCAGGGAAGAACGTCCAGCCTCTCCCTTTGTGCCTCATCTCTGCACAAACTGTTTTTTGTCACTGGGTCTTTTTTCCTCCCAAGACATGAAAACTGAGGCCTGTCTCCTTTCCCTCTGCCTTTGCTGGAGATGAAGATGTCAGGGAGCCTGACTGGCTGTTGAAGAGATCTGCCATTACCTTTTTCCTCCTCCAATTCTTGAAATCATTTCATAGGGATCCAATTTTCTCTTTCATATTCACTCCTGCAAACAGATTTGAAAAACTCTTTGTTAGTCGAAATCGTCTCTGAAATGTGCTGCTGTATTTCTTTTTGCTATTCTAATTAGCCTTTTAACTCAGCTCTGCTTGTATTTATAGCTGGCTAATCCTCCCTCTCCAGCCCTCCTCCTCCTCCATAGCGGAACATTTCCAGTGTTTAGAAGCTGTTTGCTCTTTCCTGTTTTCTGTTTCCCAGTTCCTTTGCTGTCGCTGTTTTAACACTCTAGCTCTTGACTGAGCTCCCTGATCAGACGCAGGGTCCCCTTTGCTGCGGCACCTTTCCTGGAGTGAGATTTGGCTCTAGGCTGGCACAAGCCTCTGAGCAGCTGCCTCGCTTCTCTCCTTCAAGATTATTTCAAGACCATCTATTTTAGCTCCTCAGCTCCCACCATCCGCTCCTGCAAAATGGGCAGCCCAGGGTGGGCAGGGATGCAGATCTGACTCCCTTGCCCCTTTCTAGCAGTGCCAGTGTGGGCAGGAGCCTCTGGCATGTTTTCAGTGGTGGCAGCTATGTCCTGCCATTCTCTCTGCTGTGCAAACGTGACCCCCTAGAGCAACATTGTGCTCTGACCCCCTCAGGTTCCTCCACTCAGAACATCCATGCAAAGGAGGCAATGGAGCCAGATTTTTGCCCCCATCCATCATCCTAATTAATCACCATAGTTTAGAACACATTTTTACTTTTTGATGCTTTTATGTACTTAAGGGCCAGGAGGAATTGGTTTGCTGGAATGTTTCA
>NW_008658093.1:170160-176098 GCF_000695815.1 Acanthisitta chloris | reverse complement strand
GAGTGGGGGGGTAAATACACACTTATCCCCCGAAGCCAGCGGGAGAGCGCCCCGTAAGAACCCTTTTTGCTGCGCGCTTCTAACCCTTGACTTAGGAGCAATTCCCCTGCTAATGCTTTAGCTCTGCATTTATGAAGCTTAAGATAACTCGGAGCTCTTCTGGAGCAGTGCCAAATGCTGGCATAAAATATCAAAATGTCTTGTATGGTGCAGAGCTTTATCTGTGGGCTGGAGCTGTGGGGCTTTCCCTTTATGTGGCCCTCCTGCCAGAGCTCCTCAGAGCGGGCTTTCAAAGAGCAAATACGCAGGAGATCTACTGGCTTAGCGCAATTCCTAAATGCAGATAAGGCTTAGAGCCCTGCGCCAGGTAGGAAGATTCCAGCTCCAGTTAAATGGGCTCGATTGTGCAAATCTCTGGCTGTGGCAGGGAGAGATGGGGAGCACAGACAGATGGTCTGGCACAGGCAGCATGGGGAACTGCTGGGTAAAAGGCATCCTGGTGGCCTCATGGCAGAGTTCAGTAGGACCTGGAGGTCCTGACTCCCTGTCCCTCTGTGGCTGGTCTCACTATCGTGGCCACTGTTTTCACACTTCCTCGGCGTGTTGTCTTCCCTTGGGGTGAGCTCAAACGATGTCCATGCACAGTAGCCACACAACCATAAATCACTAACACTGTGGAGCTGAGGAGCATCCTCCTTGCTGAGAGAGCGGCCCCGGAGCAGGGACCAGGGCTTGGGGCAGCCCCCAGTGCAGTGGGGGGATCAGGGCACATGGGCTGGACACAAAGTCCATGCAAAATATTAGGAGAAGGTGCTCCTTCCTCCACGTTGGAGAGCTGGAGCCACAGACCTGTCCCAGCATGGTAGCTCCCATGAGGAAAGGGGAGCTGCTGGGAAGGAGAAGGGCAGGGAAGGTGAGGGTGTTTTAATACCAGCCAGCACTGCAGGCAGGGCAAAGAGGTTGTGTGTCAGGGACTCTGATGAGAAGCAGGGGAAACCAGGACTTTCTTCCTAATAGCACATTTAAAAATGTGCAAATCTGTTACTACTGAGTTATTTGCTCCACATAAAATATTGGTACTTGTCAAGATATATCTTTCCTGTGCATAAACTGTATAGTTTGATGCCTTGTTTTTTTATTCAATCTCTCTGCTCCCGAAAATTCATCTCCATTTTATTATTTGCTCAATTCTCTTCATGTTCGTGTGGCATTTCTGAGACAGTCGTGGCATCAATCCTCTGCCTCAGGATTCTCAAAGCCCCAGTGGGGGAGAGGGGCTCACAGTGCCCCCAGTCATAGATCTCCCCCCAGCATCAGGATTTGCATGGCAGGGTCTGGTACTGATGGATGCATCATGGAGAACAGATGTGGGTGGACGGCAGCTTCCCAGGGACCCGGGAACTTGTTCCAGGAGCAGTGCTGAGAGGCTCAAACACGGACTGTGGCCGCAGGCACAGAGCCTTGCTCACCCCAGCTTACCAACACCGGGGCACAGTGGCCTGCCATTTGCTTCTCAGCAGCCTTGTGCTGAGGACAAAGCACCAAAAGCATTTCAGGATGAAAAATTGCTTTATGCCATGTAGCACTAGGTCACAGCATAGGAAAAATTATTAAAAGAGGTAAAGCAAGAAAGCCCACTGGGAGCATAGTTAGCCACTAGGATTAGCTGTGGCTGCCTCAGTGGCTCAGCTGTCACAGAAGTCTTCAATTCCACCTTCCCAGTGTGGATGCGATGCCCTGCCCTCCCTCACCCAATCTCCATAGGATCTGACATCTCAGTGCTCTTCATCTACCTTTGGGATACCACATGGACCTGGAGGAGACTGAATAAACCTTCCTTCCTCTTCTCCAGGCTCAGGCTGTTCCCAGCCCTTCCCCAGCCCCCCTGGATTTGCCTCTCAATCCTTCCCCCACATTGGCATTCCCTCAGCTGGTGTTCCATGTTCAGAGCCTTCTTAAGACTTTGCAGTAAAACTTTACACATCATTTATCATGAGATGTATTAACGGTACAAACAATCTCTTAGCTTCCTTTTATCTCAGCAGGCCCACCATGTGCTCTGCTCATGACTATTAGCAGCACAGATGACAGACTAGGCAGAGAGTGGATGTGTTCTAGTGTGCTTTCCTCACCCCTCTGTATTAGCAGGGGTTCTACCACCCCTAATCTGAGAATAGACTGGGAAGTTTACAGCATGCACAGGGTTAAAGGCCTGTGTGTCATTATGCACAGACCGAGAAGATTTCTGTCCATTTCCCAGTCCAGTTGGTGTTTTTTAAGCATCATAAATCTGTCTTCTTGCTGCTGGAGCCAGCAAGAAATCACGCCTCACTGTGTCAGTCTCCAGTCGGTCTCTTGTCCTGATTTAAGCAAAACCATGCAACTGGTGCTACTGTACAGGAATGCAAACGTAAACACCTCATCTGTGATGCTGCTGGTGGTTCCGCAATCATTAATCTAATGAAACCGATAATAACTCTTGGGGATGCGGTTCTGGGTGAAATCTCAACTCAACCAGAGACACGCTGTGCAGCCTGTGTGTTCAGGCAGTGATTTGTCATCTGCAGGATGGAGACACCTGGAATGAGATGGCTCCTGGATAAACTTGATGCTGCTTCTTGGTGGGGAGCAGGCTGGGAAAGGTTTGCTGGAGGAGCTGTGCATGCAGCAGAGCCCCTGTGGGTCCAGGCAGTCCTGGGGCAGGGGCTGACAGGGTTGGCCTGTGTAAGACTGCCTACAGAGCCTGAAGTGTCCCTGCCAAACCTGACCAGGCACCTTGGAGCCAGGTGGGCACTGAGTCCAGGACCTGAGTGTGTCAGCATCTTTCCAGCAGTGTGAGATATTCCTTCAGTGGTTTCACCATCAGAGGCCAAGGGGAAATGCAAGTGCTTGTCCTCCTTCTCACGCTCAGCGCAGAGCTGAGAAAGAGCAGCCAGCAGAGAGGCAGGAGGTTTCTGCTGCCAGGGAAGGGGCTTTCAGTAATTTTCCCCCGTGGAAAGGTCTACTCCTGTCCGGGAACATTGCACTCCCATGTCCAAGGTGTCACCTTCCCTCTGCTCAGCCAGGGACATACCCCACACTAGGGGTATCTGAGGGTGATGGGGGCCAGCAAGGGCCCGAGCTGCCTATGTGTAATCGCAGGGACACAGAGACACAGCCAGGAGACTGTGCTCTGTTAAACATCACACCATTTTGTCGTCTTTATGGCTGGAGGCTTTCACAAGAACATGCAGTTTTTGTCTGCACTCCAGCAAAAGGAAGAAGGATGCTTATAATCCGGTGCTGGAGAAATTGGCTGAGGATCAGATCTCTGTGCCAGCCCCCTTTGCTCTCCCAGAATCTGCAGCAGAGATGCCTGGGAGTGTTTCTTAACTGGTTTTTTTTTTTGCCACAGAAAAAGCTGCTAAGTCAAAACCTAAACAGTTTGCAAACTAAAGTTGATTTTGATGAACCTTCAGATTTTAAAGTGTTTGGGGGAAAAGTTCCGTTGTTGACAGAACACCTTCTCTCAGCTGCGCTGGTGAGCAGGCTGGAAAATGAATCAGAATATGAAGGCTTAATTAATTCAGCATGTAAAATCCCCCAAACTAATAGGGCTGAAATCTGTGAAGCCTGCATTTCCACAGACCCCACATAATTCACTGAGATCATAACATTTCCAAGATGTCAGTTTTTCATCCATCTGGGAAGAGCATTTCATATTTCAAAATCTCTTCAGGAGAAGAGAACCATTCCTGTCTGGTCCATAAGCAGGAACTCCTTCCAGCCAGCCCCCAAGAGATGTCTGTATGAGCTGGGCAGGCTCTGAGAGGGACCAGGAGCTGATTTCAGGCCAGCAGCCCTGCATGCCCAGTGGTGCCACTCCCCAGCACACCCCAGCCAGGAGCACTACCCAGGGGGAACTTGCCAGGCAGCTGCCATGGATGTGGAGAGACTCTCAGTGTGCAGAGGTCCAGGCTCCCTCACTCTGCGCTTGTCCTCCCCTCTCTGCCCAGCCTGGTGAGGAGTGAGCGATGGTGCCAGCTCTGGGAGCTCCCCCTGAGACCTGCCCATCTGCTGTGCCCTGTGTTAGCTGTTGCCTCCTCAGAGGCCTCCTGGGATGATGCTGGTTATCCCACTGGTTTTATGCACTTCTGAGGGGGCAGAGGGAGGAAAGTTTATGGCTGCATTTATGAGGAACTCGAGATTATCTGCATACACTGGAAAAATCACAGAGGCTATATAAAAAAGGGAAAGTGCCATCCCTCGGCAAGCAGAGTGAATTGGTATTAGCCTGCAGTCAAAGAGGATCTTAAATTATTGTTGTCTTTTTGTATTGCTGTACAGTAGTTTAAAGATAAAAGCCATCTGGGAAGAGTTGAGATAAGTTGTGGGGGGAGCCAGCCAAGCTCAGACACTGACTGCAGCATGCTGGAATGAACCTGCTGCCTGTGAGGGTTTGTGCTTCACCTCCCTGGGCTCAGGCCAATAAAGCTGGGACAGCTGCAGGGGCAGAGTAAATCCTACCTGGACACTTCAGCCTCTACCCCGTGGTGTGTCCCTTGCCCCTGCAGCTGCTTCTGCAGATCCTTCTGATTGCACCTGCCTGTTGCAAACAGCTGATGATGAAGCAGCGTTGGCTGTAAATTCACTTGCTGTCTTCAGTGGGTATTATTGCTCTTTCCCCAAAATAGGAGCTACAAGCCCTGAGCAGGGGCTGCCGACTTGTCCCCATCTCCCTGTTGCCTGGGGCGTCTTCTCCCTCACTGGCACAGACCAGACAAGGCACTTGCTCCTGCTCTTCCAGGGATGAGGCATGTGGCTGGGCATGTGGTGAGTCCCTTTGACTGTCCCCAGGCCCAGGGTCACAGCTGAGGTCCAACCTGGCAGAGGAAGGAGGGCTGCAGGTCTCTGTCCCAGAAGATCATAGAGACACAGGCAAGGGCTTTGCCTGGCCCAGCACTGACTGCAGTAAGGCTAATGGAGTGAGAAGCCCTCGAATCAGCTGGCCCCTGCCTGGGCTGGTAATTTAAACATGGGTTTATTAGAAATAATTAATTTAGCCTGCAGCAGAACAGCACAGGGAGAGCAGCAGGAGCTGGCACACGGTGGGAAAGGGAGTTGGCGGCGTAATGTGCCGAGAAGCCGGGACTGCTGGTCTCGTCAGCTCCCCTTGCCACTGCCTGGCCAGCCCGTGTCTCGGTCTCATGAGATGGTCTTGGAGCATTTCTTCAGGCTGTGGTCGCTGCCTGAAAGTGTAAGTGGCATTTTGGACCTTTCCTGTGAGGAGGAGGTTTCTGGAGGTGGTCACTGCCTGAGCAGCTCTACCCTATGCAGGGAGTGTGTTTGACCCCATGGAATACCAGAGCAGTTCACCTGGCAGTGCCAGGCTGATGCTGCCTGCAGCAAGGGGCAAGCACCGACCCACTGCCATTAGAGCAGCTGCTCTCCTGGGCCCGTGGGAAGGCAGTGAGGGAGCACCCAGGGCTCCTCTTTCGGAGCAAACCCCTCCGAGTAGTGGTGATGGCTGCTGAGCCCCGTGGGGCAGTGCCTTGCGGCTGGGGCGATGATGAGGGCACAAGGAGCACTGACTGTGCTGAGCACTCATTAACACCGGTGACCTGGAGCACTCTGCTGTCCAGACCTTTCCAAGAGGGAGACCTGCCAGGAGCAGCCCCAGGCGAGGTGCTGGCTTTGTCAGTGGGCGCAGTGGGAACGCTCTGCACTGTGCGGTGCCCGTGGGGCTGAGGGCTGGTAATCAGCCCTCCTGGCAAGCAGCGAGCTGCGAGGCATTACTGTAATCTAGTCTGCAAGAGATAAAAGCTCAACGAGCTTTGTGGAGTCAGACAAGGATAAGCACTGACAAAGTCTGGAATGTTTTTTTCAAATTATAATGGCTCTCCTTAATAAAATGCCAAGTGCAACACTCAGCAGGGCTGAGAGTGGCAGCAGAGGCTGC
>NW_008658093.1:152062-170094 GCF_000695815.1 Acanthisitta chloris | reverse complement strand
CATTGATCTGGTAGCCTAGAGGCTTGCCCAGCTCCACCTCAGCCAGCAGCACCCACTGAGTCTGACCAGAGCCCACTGCCACGCTCCTGCAGGCAGGAGCAGTCCTTGTGCATGCAGTGCCCGAGGGGTGCCCTAGCGCTCAGCTCTACGGGCAGCACCACCATGTGATGGGCAGTGCCACAGGGATGTCCCACCAGTACTGGCCTTGCTGGGACTGAGTCGTTGCCTGAGGACCAGCGGTGCTGGAACACAGCTCAAATCGGCAGGACAGGCACAGGGCGAGGGAGTCTGAGAAACTCTGTTGCTGATTCCCCCACGGCCTCAAAATCTGTCTTTGTGTGGTGCTGCTTTTTGAATTGTTGTGTTCACACAGCAGCTTGAGGGAAGCGATAAGGTTCATGAATATGGAAATTCTTCTCAGAGGGGGGAAGGGGTTTTGCTGGGACCTGGGGTGCTTTCCTCAAACACTCCCATCCTGCCTTTCTTGGAGCACCATATGCTCCCAGAAGTGATGGGCAGCTCGGGTCTGAAGCAGCCCCTGGGGCTTGCGCCCAGCCCAACTTGGGAGCCAGCACAGCACTGGACTTGGGGCCCAGGGAAGGGTCTGGAGGAGCTCTGTGAGGGTAACAAGGCACTACTTGTGCTTGTGCACACAGTTTTCCAGCAGTCACTATGGGACTGTGTTGCACCATGTGCTTTCCAGAAACAGGCTCGTTCCATTCAACATACTCCAGCAGCACACCACAGCATCGTGCTGTTTGCCCAACCCAAATGAAGTGGTTTTCCAGTTTCTTGGCATTGAGCACTCCTTTCCCTGCTTATTTGCCTTCCAGTTTGAAGCTAAACTGCCCCTTACTCCTTGCAGCTGTCTGTGTGCAGCCAGAGCCTGTGGCTCAGGACAGGCATGCAGGAGTCCCAGTGCTGGTAGGTCTCAGTGTCCCGGTTACCTGAGCCCTCCTGCACCATGGTGCCCCCAGTCCCAAGCTGTGGAGACAGTCACCACCATCGAGCACAGGGCTCAGCATGGGTGTGTGCTGCACTGGGGCTGCCTCCAGCCGCTGCTCCAGCCTGCTCTGCACACATCCACTGGTTATTGATCGCTCTAAAAATCTTTAAAGATTAACTTCTGGGAACAAATATAACATCTTTATGGAGCGCCAGGAACAAGCTGCTTTAGCATTCAGGTGGCTGCTCTGCTGCACAGAGACATCTGTTTGCACCAGGACACGCAGAGCAAATGATCTGTCAGCGTTCAGGGGACACGTCCTACAAGCGCCTGCTCCCCTTGATGGCAGGTACAGGTAACCTTGCCATCCATGCAACCACACAAGTCACACTCGCGATACTTGTTCCTACACCGAGTTCTTGGCATGTGCTGTGAAACCAGCCAGTGCCTTTGCTGTGTTCAGCCTCCAGCGTGATGACAGGTAGGGCACGGCCTTCTGGAGGCTCAGAGGGAGCAGCCAGCAGCAGCTGAATACATCCCAATCCTTTGGATTAATTTCTTTGCCACACTTAGAGAGAGCTTTTCTGCTGGCCATGATTGTAGAGCACACCTGGAGTTGGGGGCTTTGGCTCTTCAGTGTAGAGCACCACAGCACTGGACAGTCGATTTATCCGTGGTTACCTTGCTGCAAGGAGACAACTTGCTGCAAAGAAATAACTCACCTGCTGCAAAGCCCAGCCTGTGGCAGGGCAACAGACTGTGTGAATGAAGACATCTTTACCCAGAGCAATGAATCATTATTAGAAATCACTCAGTGATTGATGTCAGGAAAAGCAAGTCACATATTGGGTCATCCTGCCCATCTCACGAGCCAGCATTTGTGCATTCCCTCTGGGATATTTGCCAGGGATCTCTGACCCGTCTCATGCCGTGGAGTTTCCCCCTTTCCCCAGGATGGCAATTCTCTGATTAACACGGTTTGCTGCCAGAAAACTTTCTCTGATATTCAGTCTGTGTTTTCCTTATGTTAATTTCTTGCCATTACAGCACCTGATTAATTACTCTGTTTATGCCTCTAGAATATTTGCAGGCTGTTGCCATTGATGCAGGGACACTTTATAGAAGAGAAATGTCTGTAGATCTGTAATTGCTTAATGAAGTGCTGATAGACAGGGATGAAGAACATTCTCTGCTCCCCTGGCTTCTGTACGACCAGAAAAGGTCTCCATGATTCTGGGCTGTGCCCCAGCTGATGATCCCCTGGGCTGGCTCCAGGCTTCTGCTCATCCTTGTGTTCCCTCCTGCAGCCTTGTCATCCCACGGAATGCTGCTTCAAAAGTGCAATCCAAAAACTGGACAGGATTTCTTCATGGCTTTACTGCAAATTAAGGTAAAAACCCACATGGAAGTTGCCTAGCAGTGAGTGCCTGGGGAGTCCAGGGTCCTTGGCCCCACTGCCCCAGTGTGTGTGCATTCAGCACTCCCCACCTGTTACTGAACCTCTCTCTGTTTCTCCAGCTCTGACTGTTGTTTTTGCTCCTTGGCACACAGCAGTTCCTCCTCCGCAGACGCGTAACGCCATGCATCCCCAAGCAGGGGCTGAAATCCAGCCTGATGTGCATTTCCCACACTATCCCAGTTTTCCTGTGGCATTGCTGAGGCCAAGCTCCCTGCACAGTCTGGGGTGCCCTAGATTGGTGTGGCTCCCTGTGGCTCCTGTGCTCCTCCATGGAGTGGCTTGTGTGGACTCAGCTCTGCTCATCTCAGACTTCTGCAGCCTCAAAATAAAAAGAGGCTCCAAAAGGTCTTTTGACCCCGCTGCAAGGCTCTCCAACCATCTTGAGTGAGAAGGAAAGGATCCATTAATGTTTGGCTTCATTTCTGTTTATCAGAGAGAAGAAAGCTTTTGTCAAGCATCAAAGCAGGGATTCAGGACACAAAGCAACTGCCTTGCTGTGGGCTCCTGAGGAACCTGAGGAAGGAAAACATTTGTTTGAAATTCCCAGTTAAACTGGTGAATCTGAGACACCAAATTTGTGTTTAACTGAACAGAAGAAGCTCAATAAATTCCCTGTCTCTGGAGCCTGGGGCTCCATCCAGGTCTGAAATCCTGGGCACAGAGGATGCAGGCTCTGCACCCTGTGGGGATTTAGGTCCCTGGGTTGGGCCAATGCTGGAGCTGGAGCCAGAGCCAGCTGTGCACAGAGCCCTCAGACAGACCAGAAAGCCCCAAACAGGCTGAATCAACTGCAAGGGAAATGTAAAATAAATGTGTGGCCTGAAGTCCGGAACCGCAGTTTATTTTAAAACCTAATAACTCCAGATAATTGATAGTGGAGAGCAGTATTTTCCACGCGTTGGATTACGAGCATCTGTCGCTCACCAGAAGCTGTAACCTTGAGCTATGAGACATTATTGGCAGTATTTAACACAAATCTGTTTTCCATCATTGTCAAATCCCACTTCAATATGCACCACAGGAAGAAAGCCGAATACTAAATTGATTTCTTTAATGGGAAGTGTTCTTCAGGAGATACTGACCTGTGTGAAGATGCATTAATAGGATTACAATGGAACCTTTTTATTTTGCTGTATTTTTTTATGGAGATTTTTTTATGGAGATTTCCTTTCCTGACACACCTGCAAGACACCGCGTGGTGAGGCGAGGCAAGGCAAGGCACCGCGTTGTGAGGAGAGCATCTGCCTCTGGAGATGGAGCTGCTGAACTTGGTACTTTACTGTGGTGGCTCTGCCAAGCCAGGGCTGCAGGAAACAGCAGCATTCGCCAGACGTCAAAGGAGAGCTCATCAGGCACTGCCGACCAGGATAAGGTGCTGCATCCCACTGGGACCTGGGAGCACTCAGCACATCACTCCCTCTCCTGACCCAGCAGCCCTTGGGGAGGGCTTGGAGAAGCATCTGGAGATAAGCAGGAGAGAAGGGAGCATGGGCACAGCGCAGCGCTGGGCGCAGGAGCCAGGGACTCAGCACAGCCTGTGCCCAGCCTGTCCCAGCGCAGCGCATGGGGCAGTGGACTCAGCAGCGCTGGCCATCTTCCCCACGGGCACTGGGCCCTGAGACTGGTGATCAGTGTGGGGATTGTTGGTGCCAGGCAGGGAGGAGGAAGGTCTGTCTTCTTCAGGAGAGTGGGAGTTCTGTAAGTGACAAGGTAATTACCTTACTTCAGCATACTCTAATTGACAGAGAGCTAAGGGACGTTTAAAAAGTTGCTGATTCCCCTGTCCAGGCTGGGCAAATGCCCCTGAGGCTTCTCTCACCTGCTCCTGCTGATGTTGCCGAGCCAGGGTGGCTGAAAGCCCCCAGCTCATGGGGTGTGAGGAGGCAGGAGTTACACCCCCACTACAGGACGGGTGGCTGTGCCACAACCCTGGGACAGGGGATTCACCTGGCAGCTGCTGTCTCCGGCAAAGCTGTGGCGCACGACAATGTCACGTTAAAATGTCTGTGTCAGACTGGGCTACTGCAAAGTGTTTTGCAAGACTGGCTGGCAAGGCTGAACTTTTCCTTGTGATGTGCTGAGGATTTATGTCTGTAAATAGTGAGAGGATGTGTAGGAGGCGTGACTGGTAACAGGGCCACGTAGGGTAGACCCTCCACAGGTGGAAGGTTTGACACATCCACTGCAGCGATGGATGCTGCTACCTGGCCGAGGTATGGAGCAGGGACTGTGGCGTTTCCCGGGGGCAGTGCTGGAGGATGGCATCCAGGCAGGGAAGAGCCACCAGCCAGCTAACAAATGAGGCTTTGCAGATTTACAAGAACACACTGCATGTTCCCAAAGGCAGTATGCTATGCTCCGGAGCTAATCCAGAGGAAGGCTTTGGATTCAGACATGCTGCCCGGGCATACCCTGACAGTGATGCTGTTGCCGTGACAACTCCCCAAATCTACTTTCCTAGTCTTGGAATCCACCTAAGTCTCCCACTGCCCCAGGGATGCACAGGGCTGGTGCTGCACCCCCTCCTCCAATGCACCTGCATCCAGCTTTGGTCTGCAGGACTCTTCCCGCTGGTCCTGCTTGCCCCAGCCCAGCAGGTGCTCCTGCTGCTTTCCTACAGCTGCCCCACTTCTCCTCTTCCACTTCCAATGCAGCAGTGGGTCCTGGACAGGTATAAACAAGCTGCCACTGTGATGGATAAGAAAATCACAGCAGCAGTTAGAGTGGATTATGGCTATTTTCTCCTCTGACAGGAAGGAGATGTCTCTCCATACGAGCCTGAGGTTGCCCAGGGCAGCCACCACCTACATCCATCACTGCTGGTCCCCAAACGCTCCCCAGCCAGAGATGCATTTGGTCTGAAATGAGTCCACGTGGGCTGAAGCTGTTGAGGAGATCAGAGCTGACAGAGACCACACTGCCTGGAGCTCTGTCTCAGGCAGGAAAGTTGTCCCGCTGCCTCCAACAAGCACAGCCTGTCCCCGCAAGCTGCAAAAAGCACAGCAAACACCAGGAATCTGGAAAAGCCCCAGGTGACAGTGGAAAAAGCCACTTGGCCCTAGCCAGGGTGTGTGCTCGGTCTGGCTGTGGCTCCTGGCCCTCTCTCTGCTCCCAAGCCCATACCGCTGCGATGCAGTGTGAGCACCTGCCCTGGACAGTGGTGACAACTTTGGACTGGGCATCAGCAGCTGGAGCCAGCAGATCCAGCACTGCCTTGGAGCAAGGCATTTGTGACTGGTCAGATAACATGGAAACATCTAATGGGATTGCCTGCAATGCTGGGAGCATTGAGTGCACAGCGGCTTTGTCCTGTGCTCAACACAACCATGAAGGGCAGAGCCGCCAAGACTCCTCTGTGGCAGACCCCCTCGAGGCCAGGGAGTTGTACAGGAAGAGTGGCTTTTCCACAGGGCTGGAACTGGGTTATTGCTCCTGGCAATGTGAACAGGTTTCCCTGGGAGGTTGGTGCCCCCCTGGCAGAAGCTGTGTGGGGAAAGTGGTGCAGATATGTGGTGTCAGCAGGGCAGCACAAAGTCATGCTGAAGACATCCCTCCCCACAGCACACCAGGGACATTGGAGTCTTTGGGCTCCAGGAAGATGCCCTCCTCGCTGGGTGGGAGCACTTGGAGGTGCACAGGCCATGTAGCATTCCCTGCTCAGGGGTCCAGGACTGTGAATGTGGCAGTGCCCTGAGGCCAGGCAGGCTGGGAGTGCATCACCTGTCAAATTGCATTGATCCCGGTCTGTCTTATCTGAAAGAGCCGTGGCCCTGAGCAAGTGCCAGGAAGACATTCCACTTAACAAGCACAATTAGGGCTGTGACACAGTGGCAGGAAAGAAGCTCAGCAACGGTGATTAATGTCCTCGTACCTCTGTGTGCTGCAGCAGGATTGCACGGCTACCTCTGGCACAGGATTGCCTAACCCTGACTCTGCTTACCTGCAACCCCAATTTGCTGGAAACTTTCAGGAAACTTTTAAGAGGATAAACATTTCCTCTAGGAAAACCTGTGGGAAAGCAGTGCTTGCTTTTGAGGCCAGAACTCTGGACATTGTCCTTGGCAGCCAGGAACCAGGGCAGACACAAGCTCATCGCCCTGCTGCAAGGCAGTGGCAGTGGGGTGCAGTGTGCTGGGACAGCTGCCTGGGGCAGGACAGGGCACATGCTGGTAGGACAGCAGCACATCACGCCAGTGTCACCTGGAGAAAAGCCACTCGTGTTACAGAAACATTTACTCTTGAGGCTGTGTCCATTTTCCTTCCATGTAACCTGAGGCTTCTCCAGTTCCTTCCCAGCCATGCTCGCCCAGCACCAGGCAGGCAGCACTGCTCGTGGTCCCAGTGCCGGAGCATCGCTGCTGGTGAGTGCCAGAGATTTCATTGTCTCTTTGCTAATGGAGTTGGAGATGAACATGATTATTTTGCATAATAATTGGCAGTACGGATGGCAAGGAGGTCACAATGTGAGAACTGAGCAGTGGGGTGCTTGGTGGGTGAGACGGGGTGTTCGGATGCTGTGAATTGATGCTCTGTGGCCAGGGACCCACATGGTGTGGGGCACCTGCTTGCACGGCTGCCCTGGCTGGGGGTTGTCGCTGCGCCGAGACGCAGCGTGGTTCAGGGGTGCTGGCCTGTGCCCATGGCAGGCGCCCAGCGTGCCGGTTGGTATCCGCCACAGACAATGGCAGGCGGAAGCTTTCCCTCCCACGGTGCCATACGGGAAGGCTTCTGTCACCATGCCATCGTGGGGAGAGGAATTTAAATGTGTGACAAGGCAGGTTCTTCTGAACCGCATCCAAATACCCGCCTAAGAATAGTCTCTCCCTCCAGAAGAGCACTGGCTCCAGGCTCTTGGCTCTGCACGCTCGCAGCACCCCATGCCTCCCCCTGCCAACCTGCGGGCTGCGAGCAGCTGCTGGGACCAATGTGTGCAGGGCCAGGGTGGGATTTAGGAGTCACACAGATTGCACAGCTCTTCTCCTGCAACCTAAATCTGCACCCTACCTGCACGAAAGCAGAACTCCTGGATTTGATTTATTCCCCAACTCTTTCATTTTTTTTAGTAGCAGGCCCTCTGCTCCGCCTGTGAATGTCTGGGCATAGCAGCTTTACCAGGTGGCAAACCTGGCACAGTGAAGCCAGACTTCGTGTCAAACACTGTGATGTTCCCCAAGCACACCCCCAGCAGTGCACAGCATAACCCCAGCCGTGCAGCTCCCGGGATTAGGCGGCAGAGCCCCTGTGTCCTGTCAGTCAGGATACGGCAAATCCGGTACGTGCAGCACAGGGGGAGCAGCACAGCGGCAGGAGCTTCCTCCCTGTTTGCTTTCCACTGCAGACGTTTACCTTTGGAGCAATGTGCTGGAAGGTTTCCTTGCTGATTAAAGCCCAGCATTAGTATGCAGATGAAAATGCAAATCGGCCTAGATGAGGCTTCCTGGGCAGCAGTGGAAGTCAAGGATTTAATCTAGCCTGATCTTGGACATGGTTTAAACTCCTCAAAACAAGAGCACATAACCTGCTGCAAAGGTTTCATCTCAATAAACCTCCCTGTCAACACGCTTCAGGAGCCTGTTTGCCTTCGTGGTGATGCTCGGGCAGAGGTGAAGTGCTTGGTGTCTGTCCCTGCACCCAAGAGAATCTGCGCTGCCGCAGCAGCCCTCGGTGACTGCTGGGCCAGGCCCTGCCATGCCTTCACACCCCTGGGTTGTGACGCTTCACCCCAGTGCCTTCACCCCAGAGCCAAGACACACTGGTCCAAGCCTTTGGCCAGCTCTGGTGGTGGCTGGACCCTCACCCAGGACTGTGGTGATGAGCAAGAGTGTTTGCTGCTGCTCTTCAGGGACCTTGGGACCTCTCTCCTGTCCACCTTGTGCAGCTTTAGGAAACCTCCACTTCATGCTCTCCCTGTCCCTTTGCAGGAACCCCCAGCTGTCTGTGCAGACCAGGATGGATACTCTGAGCTGCACTGGAGTCCTGAACTACGTCCCCCCAAGATTTAGTATTTTATTCGTAAGAAACTAATTGTCATCACTGTGCCAGATTCTGTGATTTCTTCTGCCAGATCCTGTCTGCTTTCCTTCGATACAGAGGCCAAAGCTGTGGAAGTGCCAACCAAACCCCATTTTTGATCAGAGCTTGCAGTGGCTCAGATTGCCAGCTACGAGTCTGCAAATCCAAAGAGAATTCATGGGCTGCAAAGTCTGTGAACTGCCCAGCCTGAGAGTACTGGGGCAGAGCAGTGGTGATGATGTCTGGTGGCTGTGGGTCCCACGAGAAGCTCACAGCCTTGTTGGGGCAGGGAGCACGTCCCCTCCTTGTTGCTCATGGCTCAAAAGGCTCCTTGGCCAGGCTGCAGGGTGGTGATGCTCCTGCCTTGTTCCCAAGAGAGCCATGGGGAAGCATATGGGGACACCATCACCAGCACTCAGGAATGGCATCAGTGCACTCTGGCTGTTATTGGGCAGCAGGAGAAGGGCAGGCAGCGAGGGAATGGCTCCTGCATGGATGAGCAGAAGACGAGCCGACTTGATCACCGAGCACTTAATTAGCCTCTGTGTTAAAGGTCCCGTCCCCAGCAGCTGTATGCAGGAGCTGAGGGGACAGGAAAACTTCTTCAGTGAGAACAAGCAGTGAGACTGTGGGTTCCCAGACCTTCTTTCCAGAGCTGGAAAGCCTTCACACCAGGAGCATGAGCCAAGAACTGCTGGCAGCGCCAGGCAGCTGAGCACAGCCCTCGCTGCTCCATCCTTGCGCATAAATTACCTCCAGGCTCTGAGCTAAACAAAGGGCCCTGAAATAATTCTGCATTTTAATAAAGTCAGTGTTCGTGCCACTGTCGTCCTCACAGAAAGGGAATTTGCATTTCCTTCTGCCAGCTTGCCCGCGCAGCCTGCTGGCACTGAGACCCGTGCGCTCGCCTGCGTTCCCACCAAGGACAACGTTAGATTTTGTTGCTTAATCACCGTGACACCAGAAACACGGGGTAGAGCTGCCCAAAGCCCCAGACTACAGAGCACACTGGTTTCTCCAAAGCCTTCCAGTGCGCAAAGGTGTCTGAAAAACAGCGCTCTCCAAAACACTTGTGCTGGTGGCCATGCATCTGCCCTGTGTCTCCCTGGATCCCTTTGGCAGCACCCTGAGGGCAGGTGTGCACACCATGGACCTGGGAGCCAGGGGAGAAGAGCTGCTGCTTGCACTGCTGGTCTCTTGCTTGCACCGTTGATCTGTATTCCTGTAAAATCTGGAATGAAACAAACTGCAGCTTCTCCCTCCCAAGGGAAAGGCATCCCCTGGGCTTAGAGCCTGCCACCAGCTGTGCCTCTGGCAGGCAGCACACAGCAAGCCGGTGAGCAGCCTCAGGATTCTGTACGAGGGCTGTATGGGTGCTTCCCCTGACCAGGACCCTCTGCAGGCAGAGCAGAGCCATGTCCTCCTTCTCCTTGGTGGGCCCTTCACCCCTCTCATTTCCCTTCTCAGTATCCTATGCTAGACACACAGGCCAGAGGGCTTTGTCTGGTTTGGAGCCCTCTGCCTTTCCCGTGGGAGCTGAGACTAGGACCAAAGCACCAGCATGTCCTGCTGTGGGCTGTGGGGCTGCTGCAGGGTGAGAGGCATCTGCCTGCACCAGGTTGCTATGGGCTGAGCAAAGTCCCAGAACATCCCTGCAGGACTGGCAGTACCACTGTGGGTTCCTCTCCTGCTTCCCACCCCCATCCTGCTCCACTCCACTGGTGTCCATGCCAGAGCCCTGCTGCGGGGGAAAGCTGCAATTGCAGCTTTCAGCATGTTCAATTACTGTCAGTTAATGATGATTAATTTACAATTAAGGGCCTCTAAAGGGTAGTGTGTCTGTTAAATAAATATTGATCTTTCATTTGTGGTCACAGATATATTGCCCCAGTTACAGGAAGCGTGGCAGTGGCAAAGCCAGGCTCTCCTGCGAGAGCTCGCAGGGCTGTGGGGAGACTGGGGGCTGCCTGGTGCAGGGGGCTCCGCTGTGCTTGGCTCATCCCAGCGAGGAGCCTGGGCTGTCAGGGCTGGATGAGTATCGTGGTATTTGGGGTGTTTAGGTGTCAACTGGAACTCCTCGGTCCTGTTCCCGCTTGGCAAAGGCATGTGGGAATGAGGGGTGCTGGAGCTGGCACTTCCCTCTTGCATGGCCCTTAATTGGCCTTGTAAAGTAAACAAACTGTCCAGAGCCTGTTACGGCTCCGTTAGCAGCCCGAGAACATAGCAAACTCCTCACTGAATGCACAGGGCGTTTTCCAGCCCCGTTTTAGACACGCTCCAGAGTCTCTCTGGCCAATGTGGTCATGCCATGGCCCACCCATGCATGCCACACCGTGGGGTACCTGACTTCTGTTTGTCTGTCTGAGTGCACTCTCCAAGAGGTATTTTTGTAAAAATCTCTAATTCGTTGTTAGCCATACATCCTGCCCCCTTTTCCAAGGCATTGACCCAAAATAAGTGAAGGACATTTCAACAGGCGCTGGAGCCAGTCTGTCCTGAATGCAGGCAGCACACAGCACTCCTCTTCCCCGGCTGGGATTCTTTTTCACATGCAGATGAGGTGGGAAGACCTTCGCACCCCACCTCCAGCCATGTCCCAGGCTGTCCCTGAGTGATCTCTGCTCCTTCTCCCTAGCACACTGCCGGTCACTGTTGTCCCACCAGGGACTTGTCTCCCTTCCCCTCTGCAGTGTGCTCCTTGGAAGCAGGCTCACCAGGAGAACACTGTCTCTGGCTTTCTCTTTCATTTGAGGCATGTGTTTAGAATGATGTTTTTGTTCCAAATGAACGCGTCGATTCATTCAGAAGTGCAGTTTCTGTTTTTGAATCGGCGGAGCTGTTTATGCTCATAGTGTCCATAAAACTGTTATTTTAGTCCTGACACTGATGCTTATGAATAAAATTTAGATCTCATTCAGAAGAACATTAGCTGTAGCTATTTGGCTTCTTGTTAAAGCATTAATTTTTATTGAGACCACATTGCCAAGCTCCTTCTGCATCTTGCAGCAACCAAGTACCTCAAAGTGGAGCCTCGGGTAAGACCATATTGCAGCACGTGTTCCCTGGACCCTCAGCTCCAGTTGCTCCATTTGTGGCTGCTGAATGACAGTGAGAACCTCCCAGTTTCCCCGAGTGAGCAGGGCAGGCTGACACGGGCACCACTCTCAGGGGAAGGCGTGGGGTCTGCTGGAGCCATGAGGAGCTGGCACAGCAGTGCTTGCTCATGCTGGGCTGGATGTTGGGTGTTCTAGTGCCAATTAGCTCTCCCATGTATTTATTGCACCTTTTTGCTCGAAGCAAGCTGTTAAATGTCAGAAATACTTTAGCATTTTAGCTAAAAGATAATTTTTTAATAGATTCCACCTACAAAAAGGAGCTGACTGGCAGAATATTAAATTCAGGGAGATTTATTTTTATTCCGTGCCTCCAAACAGCTTGAGATAACCATTTTTGCATGGCTTCTGGCTGATTAATGCTGCTGTCTCTTGCCTGTCCTCCTCACTTGGTGCTGTGGCAGCTGTGGCCTCTCACATCTCATTAACCTTGTCTGCAGAAGGGACACCTGGCCAAGGCAAAGAATTAGCCCTTGTAATTAGGAGTGTAAACATCCCACATTGCCTGCTAACATCCACCTGTCCTTCCCCGCCTGGTCCTGGTCCTGGTCCTCGTTAGGGCAGGATACCCACAGGTGAGCTCTTCCCATCATCAGCTTCCCTAGCACGAGCTCCCATTGGTTTCTAGTGGAAGAGGCATAAAAAGTCCAAACGAAACCCAGAGCAGCTTTGGTTCTTCAAGGACTAAGGTGGGTGTTTTGTCAGTGCTGGTTGTGCTCTCAGAAAGGGGACAGGCAGCTGGTGGGGTGAGACTTTACTCTTCCTTAGCTGAGCTGGTGGATGCCCAGGACTTGTGGCTGGCACCAGCCGAGCAAGTGTGTTCTTGGTGATGGTGATGTTTGTACCTGGGTGCTGTAGCTGTGGCACAGCACCAGGCCAGCCCTGAGTGCTTCCACAGCAATGCTGCCTGAGGTGATGCAGGAATGTCACCTGTCACCTTTACCTGTGGCCTCAGGTTTGACTTTTGGGTGAAGCTGTATCAGTCTGTTCTCAGTATCAGCAGCGACTCTGGTGCTGGATGGAGCAATTGAGTCATTGCTCATAATACAGCAGGTTCTGAAAATTCAGGTGACTTTATTTGTTTCTTGGTGATATAATGAGCTCTTTTGAGTGATGTTAGATTTAATGGCTAAATCAATATGTGTATTTAGTGTTAGGCTTTATTTTAGCACTAAGTGACATGAGATAAGCAGACTTAGGGTGTTAATTGGTTTGTGTTTAGCATTTACACTAATCAGAGTGTGCAGTGCTGCCCAGGGCTCTTCAGCACTAGTAATTCTGTTTATCCAAACCAGGAATTGTTTACTCTATTGACTGGAGTGGCATCAGGCTGTTTTTTGTTCACTTGGATGTTACACTGTGTGTGTATTAACAGAGAGCCCTGGCTAAACCTGAATGGTAACACATGATGTGTGTGGGGAAAGGTGGTTCAGCAAACCCTAATGGAACAGAATGTGATCAGGTCCTGTATGGACAGAGTTGCTCCAGCAGTGCAAGTAACAACATTTGTTTTCGCTCCGTGGCTGGTGTGTCTCTGCTTTCATTTCGAGCAGTGCAGGAGGGAAGAGGAGCCCACACTCCCATCCCAGCCTTCACCTGTGACAATAAGGATGGAGCTTCCACCAAACCATTCCTAGGTGAATACACTGCCACTGCTGAGTCCTCAGTGCCTGGGTCACAGCACTCCCTTTTCATGAGCCACACACAGGAGATGATGGGGTTTATGTGCTGAGATTCTGGGGCTGCGCTGCCCATGGAGGGATCCTCCCAGGTCTGCTGGGCAGACTGGGTGTGCCAAGACCCTCCTCTGCAGTTGTGGCTGGGCTGCCTGGTCTGGTCTCACATCTGTCTCGTGCTGGTGGGAGCAGATGTCTGGGCAAGTGTCTCCCGGAGCCAGCGGCAGCACACCCCGGCCAGCCGGCAGCACGGCTGCCTTCGGAACAGCTTGGCAACAGCCCCACCACTGCTCTGTTCCCATCACCTGGCTGGTTTTATTAGAGTTGGTTTTGGATCATTTAATTTTTATCTAAACGTTTGCTCCCCAGCTGAGGTCTTGGAGAGCTCTGGCTCTCCCTGGACTGGTGATGGGACCCAGGAAATGGAGCTGTCTGTAGGAAGTGCCGACAGCCCTTGCTGTTGCTGGGAGCTGCCTCCTGGCCCTTTCAGCTACCTCTGGCCCTTTCCTGTGCAGTCCCTGTGGCTGCTCCGCTGCTCAGCCCCTGGCTCTTCAGCAGCAGGTGACTCACCTGTGAGAACCTGCGGTGTGGTTCCCCAGCAAGGATGCTCCCAGTAAGGGAGGTCAGACACGCCACAGGCTGCTCCTTCTCCGAGCTGCTCTAAGCTGTGCTGGAAGGCACAGCAAGATGAATTCCCTTTTATTTTGCAAAGTGCTGTTTTATTGATTTCTGCCAACCAATCCCCAAGGGGGTCATGGTGCCCCTCCAGTGCCACGCCCAGGGGTAGCAGGGGGAACCTGGAGTCACTGTTATCTGGAGCTGCAGCAGCATTGTGACAGTTGCTGGGATGGACGTTAAATCACTGTGCAAAGGCGAGCAGCAGGATGTCACTGGGGCTCAGGGAGGAAGCTCTGCTGTACCGATTGCACTGACTGTGTGATCCGAGTCAGAATGAGAATCATAAATCTTGATTATTCTCTGTCTCAGCTGATTTGAACCAAATGCCTTGGACAGGGATATAGTTCACATCTCGCTGAAAACTGCAAAAAAACTGATTAAATGTACAAACTGATATCAATAGCACTCTATCTGTGTTAATGCCCAAACTGTCAGTGCTCGGGGAGAGGATCCCGCGTGGTTGGGCTCTGTCCCAGCCCAGAGCAGCTTCCTGGATGTTTGCAGAGTGGCTTTCTCCCCACTGCCATTTATTTCAGTGCTTCATTCCTGCAATGCTGGCTGTTATTATGATGCTGTCAATTACAGATGGCATCTCTGATTCTGATTGCACTTTGCTTACAATTAGGCATCCTATAGAAAAATGGAAATGCTGGGTCATTAACATAGCGTAATAATAAGGTAAACCATTCAATTATGGAGGAAAAACCACTTTGAATAATAAGGATATTGTATGCCTAAAAGACATTCAGATGCCAGTGTATTACCATTTTTGCATACATAATAAATGAACTTAAACCCCAAAATAATCGACAGGAGAAAATAACAGTTGTGCCCTCAACAGCAGCCTGGCTGGCATTGCCCCCTCGGGGGCAGAGGAGCAGTTCCGGGATGGAAATGGAGGAGTCTCAGATGTGTGTGGTCCTTGGTGGTTGCTTTGGGATTTGCCTTGGCTACCACAGGACTTGTCTGCTGCTGGGACTGAGGTTGTTCCCACTCGCATGGGGAGGAGGTGAGAAGTGTCTGGGGCAGAGGTGTGCCTTGCTGCCTGCAATAGCAAGGGGAGCAGTGGGGCTCTGCCCAGGGCCTCTGCTGGGATCCAGGGGCTGCATGCAAACACTGACCTCTGTGGATTAAACAGTGGGATACTGTGCTTTGGATGGTTGAGGGGTTAATGCAGTCAGGAAGATCTCTCACCCAGTGTTTGTGTGGAAGGATCTGTGACTGGCTTTGCTACCTCCAGCATCCACTGTCCCCCGAGAGCCCATCACATCTCCAGCTGCTCCTCCAGCCGCTCTGCCTGCAGCACTGGGGATCTTTTTTATTTGCAACTAGAAAAGGAACAGGTAACTGCAGGTGTGAGGGCACAGAGGGTCATGCTCCTGGCCACCACCTCTGACCAGCCAGGGGCTCCTGTGGCAGCCTAGATGGTGGGTTTGTGTCCAGCCTTTCTGTGCCAGCGGGGTGGAAGCCCTTCTCCCACTCCTGGCTGCCAGCAGTGCTGGAGCTCGGTGTGGGATGTGTACAATTACTGCTGTTTTCAGCCTATTCGGCAGTATCGCTCCTCCGTAACAATTCCCAGCCTTTTAGCTGTTGATGGCTCACCTATTACTCTGGCACTGCGTTAGGATAACATCCAGATACATCTGAAGAGTGGAATTTATTTACTGTTTTCCCTGAAAAGCTTTTAGCATGATACAGCCGTGGTGCTTTCACTTAGGCAGCCATTATTGCCAGGGTGTTTTTCCTGGTAGAAGTAAATTTTCCAGAAGATGAAAAAGGACTCCTCATGATGTGCAGTTCCTAACCACTACATTTTAATACTCAGTTTTCACGGCCTTCCCTCTCAGGAATGGCCCATCTCTGGGAAACCCGAGTGGTTTGAAGTGCACAGTTGAGTCTGATCAGTGCTTAGTGTCAGCTGGATGGTGTGCACGGAGCTCTACCCCTCCACTATAGCTTTCCCACATCCAACTGGCTGTTCCAGGAACCACAGCCTGCAATACAGCAGCATTTATTATTGACAGTCTTGAAACTTCCACAGGCATCACTTAGCAACCAGCAAGGCCAAGCTGGATTGGGAGCACTCCTGGGTGGGAGCACTCCTGCATGGGTACCACCGTGTTGGGGCAGGAGGACATGGGAGGTGATGTGGGGCTTTTCCTGCTGCGTGTCGGCAGTGGGTTCCCAGCTGGGGAACAGGCTTTCCCACGGGAGTGGGGAGATACAGTCTGCGATGGCTGCTGCCATCAGGGTGCACTGGATTGTGTGTTTCAGAGAGGATTTCTGTCCTGCGAGCACAGATCGCATGTGCATCGACATTTCGTCTAACTTGTGCCCGTTGTAGATGCAGAGTGTTGGGGATTGGCCTGAAGCAGGCAAAAACCAGTGGAAAGTGAATGAGCTGACACTGAAGAGACTTGTACCTGTGTTGAAGGGAAACCTGGACTGAGAGCACTTGAACATCCTTGGTGAGAGGAGACAGGACTCACCACCGCCTGCCCCTGAGTCCCCATTCCAAGCACTGTGCAAGAGGCTCAGACTAGGGCTGCTTTGCTGTAAGTGTGACTAATATAGTAATTAAATCTGGTAGACGACACTGAGAGATTCCCAGTGAATAGGATTGCACTGCTTCTGTAGAGAATGGTAGTAAGGCTTAGTCAAAACAATTTTGACAGCAGAGGGGTTAGAAGCAGGCCTTTTTCACAACCTGTTTCATGGCTGAGTGCTGACCAACAATAAATCTTGCACTAAAATTGGAGAGATTGGGCGAAATTTATCCCTGATCTAACAGTGTCACACTGAACACACATCTCCATCCCCAGAGCCAAGGTTCTTTGCACAGCCGAAGCCGAGCAGTGCTGAGGGCTGATGGTGACTCCTGAGCCAGTGTGTGACGGCATGGATGTGCTGAGCACTCCCAGCCATGCCAGGAGCTTCCCAAATGCAGGAGTTAGCATGCCCTCATGCATCCCATGGCTGCTGGCAAGGAAGGTGGTGGAGAAAGGCACTCACCATCAGGTAGGAACCCCACAGCACCAACCTGAGCCTTTCCCATTCGTGAGAGCTGTGCAGTCAGATGAGCAAAGGATTTTGGCACAAGCAACAGCCATGTCCCAGAGGAGATCCACTTGAGGAAAGAACAGAAGAAAGCAAGATTTAGCATTAAGATCATAATTTCAGATTGAATTGTGTGAGCATCAACAGTCTATACTCATGAGAGCCTTGGGGAACACAATGTTGCAGCAGCTCTCCCAGCCAGCCTGATCAGTGAGGGCTGGTTTTAATTGCAGCTGAATGGATCTAACCTTGTGATGTCTGTTCACAAAGCATTGCTGGATTAATACAGGTTCCATAGTTGCTTCTGCTAAAAGACTTTAATGGATCAGCTTAGTTCTCTGCTCCATGATTATAGCATTCCTACCCGCCTATCATGCCTGAGCCAGATGGTCCCAGTGAAATCAGAGCATATTTATATTTTTGTCTGCTACTCAGCCACCTGCCCACCGATTTTGTTGCATAGTGGTAGGAGGAGAGGAGCCTTCCCGGGTGCAGTTTGCCCACCCCTTTCTCTAGCCCTGGTACCTGCCCCACCTCCCAGAAGACCCGGGAGGAGCCACGGAAGGGCACCTGGGAGGCTCACAGCTGGCCGGGAGGGCAGCCACGCTCCGGGGCAGCAGCGCGGCACCGACTCCTGGCACAGAGTCAGCCGCTTCCCAGGGCGCTGGGGGATGTTTCCAGTTCTATCGGTGATGAGAGCCATTAAGAAGGTACAAGTACTAAAGAGATCCTGAGCGATGCCTATAAAACCTTTGAATCCCTGACAGAATCAATAGCGGGTTCTCAGGAGTAACTTCTTATCCAGGCCAACTTAAGCACATGCCAATGAGCCGTTAAAGATTTTGTATTTTGTGGAGACACAGAAGCCCTTTCATTGCAATTGTTGGAGTCTAGACTGGGTGAGATGATGAAAAATCACATTAGAAATAGATTGTGCTCCAAAGGCATTTTCCTCAGTGTCTGGGAGAGTGGCTTGAATGGTGCTCGTGGGTGGCATCCTCCCTCCAGACACGTGCCTCAGGTCCCTGGGCTGGGGAGCTGGATCCTCTGGGGATTGCCACAGTGAGCAGTGCAGATCCCTGGCCATATCT
>NW_008658093.1:121325-152021 GCF_000695815.1 Acanthisitta chloris | reverse complement strand
AGCTGTGCACCATGGAATGAAGGTCCTGGGGCTGGCACCTGGGACACATCCAAGCCGCTGCTGTGCCCTGAGCTGTCCCATCAGCCCAGGAACAGGAGCTGTGGGTGGCCTGGGCAGCCAGCTGCCCACTGGGGTGCCCACAACCCCCGGGTGGGCTCAGCACTCTGCCCCATGTGCACACTTGCTGCCTGTTGGGTACCTTTGCTATCGACACCATTTCCAATTTGGCATCTTGGTTGCCATGGCAACTCGATGCTGCCATTCTCTGATCAGATCAGCTCGCAGTTAGTCAACACGCGTTAGCACCTGCGTTGGTATGGCAACCTGGGCCCGTGCTCCATCCCGGCCAGCACTGTGGACAGATAGATGGATCCAGGCAGCCCGGGCAGCAACGGGGGCATGGCTGGCCCAGTTGAGGAGCACTGAGACCCTCCCAAGCCCTGGCATTTCTTATTGTCTGGCTGCAGTGGTAAACAGGGCTGTCCCACCTCTGGCTGCAGCGTCCTAGGCCCCACATCCCACATGACCTGGGGGGCACTGGGGAGAAGCTC
Source organism: Acanthisitta chloris (assembly GCF_000695815.1). NCBI lineage: Eukaryota > Metazoa > Chordata > Aves > Passeriformes > Acanthisittidae > Acanthisitta > Acanthisitta chloris. Next base: position 151,470 of record NW_008658093.1, on the reverse strand, counting down.
TGCAGGGATGCGGCTGGCATGGAGCAAGGAAGTGTCCTTGCAGCCTCAAACTACCCCTTATGAGAGTGTTCTGCACGGACACCAAATGGCTTTGGTAATTCTGGAAGAGGAAAAGCTCCTTGTCTTGAAGAGGGAAACCAATGATACAGGCAGCCACTAATTTGGGGTTATAAATCCTGCAAGAGCAGATCTGAAGTCACAGAGAAGGGTGGTTCATCCCCTTCTCCCAGCCACCAGATTCCTAACCATTAAACTCTTCCAGTGAATCTCTTGTGGGTGATTTGTGTTCCTTTGGCCCCAGTCTGAACTGGCACCTGCTTTTCTGAAAGCGCTTTACGATTTGTGTTTAATGTTTTTTAACAGACATGTGCAAGCCATTTGAATTAGAGCAGTGTGAATCTATTAGGCGGCGACAGATGCAAGTTTTGTGTCGCTTATTAGAAGGGATTGGCTTCTGAGGTTTAGTGATGTGCAAAGGATTGGACTTTGGAGAGATTAAAATTATTTTCAGCGTTAAGCACAATATTTCTGAGCTAATGCACTCACTCTTGAATATAGATTCACAGACCGAAAAGATTATAAAACATTAAACCTATGTAAATTCAGCTGTAAATTTATGTTTGAACAAATTCAACAAGAGATTTGACTCGGGGGCTTACAGCAAATGGGTTCTGCTTTTAATGTGTACTGCGGGCTCAGTTGCAATGCTGCTCTCCCCTTGAAAGTCCCACGCCTGCTGAATTACTGGCAGGTCACAGCTGACAGCTCAAGCAATTATACTAGAATGTGTTAATAATAAAAAGGAAAAGGACTTCATGTTTGTCTTTTCAGAAGACAAAAGCAGATGTTTGCTCCACCCCGAGGAGCAGCAGAAAGGAGCTCTGGGGGCAGGTGACACTCGCAGCACCTGGCCATATCCTCTTTCCATGGCAGTCGTGCAAATCCATGTCCTCCTCTGTGGTTCCCCAAGCCCTGGGAGTTGCTGTGAACTTTTTTCTCTTGTTGAGAGCATGAAAATACAGTTAACAAAGACTCCTTTTGAGTGGGATTGCAGGAAACCTGCAACATCGTGAACAAGCTGCCTACACAGAGATAAATGACAGCTGTGACTGAAGGAATAAACAAGATAATCTGGATTTAAATAAACCACAAGAGGATTTTGGCAACATGCAAATTCACAAATTTATAAAATGTATCCTTTGGAAATAAAGAGCTTGTCTGAAACCAGCAGTTAAGAACAATTACTAGAGCACATTTTCCCAATGAGTGCTTAGAGGTGGCCTCTGCCCTAAGCTGGGGCGCACGGGGCCCAGGTGTCCTGCCTGCCCCCCACAGCAGCTGTGGCCCTTCCATGCACAGAGCTGAAACCTGAAGGAGTGATGGGAGCAAGTGCTCCTGTGGCTCAGGGGTGCCAGGGGTGTGCAGAGCAGCCTGGCCCCCATCAGCATCCAGGCACAGCACTGGGGAATTGAACAGGAAAGGAGAGAAACATCAAAAGCCCAAGAAAGCACCTAATGATACATATTGGATCATCTGCTTGGAGGACCAGGTAATTCCTGGGTCCAAGCCCAGAGTAGGAGTTTCATTTCAACATTGCACAGTGCAGTGATACTATACCAACAAGCACAGGGGGATGATGCCCATCCCATAAGGGAGCAGAGTTCTTGTTCATGCTGGTGGTAGTGAAGCTCCTGCCAGTGACTCGTTGTCATTACTCCCCTTTTTCAGGTGGGCAGCAATGGAAGCAGGAGAGGAGCAGGTGGGGAGAGATCAGTGCAGAGCCATGAGTAGACATGTCCCATTCTAGCACTTCATCTCCTGAGCTGCCCTGTGGAGGTGTGTCAGGTGTGGTCACAGCATGGCTCTGCCTCTTCACCAACCAGTGTGGCCTTAGAGGGGACAGAAATGCTGCAGGGAAAGCCAGAGTGTGTCCCAAAGAGTACATGTCCCCTCCAGGAGCAAAGCCCCGACCCCACTCTGTAAACTGCTCTGCAGCAGCCACCGCAGGGGAGTGATGCTCTGCCCCTGCACACCGAGCTGGTTAGCATTCCACTGGCACACACGCAATTAGGGCAGAGCACATGGCAGCAGCTCTGTGAAGGTTAACTGCTCTGAGAAGCATCCCTGCCGTGCCAGAGGCTTGGCTGCTCCAGCTTTAACACCCCTGTTATTCCCAGCAGCAGGAGCTGGTGGTGCCGTGTGCTGTTCTGTGTTTGGCAGCTGCAGGCTGTGTGCAGGGTGCCTGGCTCCAGGGCTGCAGGCTCGAGCCTCCCTCACCTGCACACTGTAGCTCAGTGCCTGCCCTGGCAGAACAGCCCCTGGGAAAGGACTCTGAAACGTGGCAGAGTTTGGGGAAAAGCCTTTCTGTGTATATGTCCCAGACCCACACTCGTTCCAGGCTGTGCAGGGCCAGGGTGTCTCAAGGATACACAGCAGCTCCCAGCTTTATCCTTAAAACTGTACAGCAAAAGCAGAATCTGCTTCTCCTCCTCTTTTCCTTGATCACTGCTTCCCTGCTGTCTCTCCTCAGCACCAGCCCATCCATCCATTTGTCTTTATTTTGCACAGAGTTAAACAGGGTCCTTTAATGTGGCAACACTTCCAGATTATTAGCTCTGCAATTTCTTTGCTCCTGTTTATTGTGATAACATCATCTGAAGGGGCTGTTGTAATTAATAGTTTGTTCGTGCCTCTTTTATAGACCCCTGGTGTGTTTGTTTTATATTTGAGCATCAGCCAGCACAACTTGCTTCCAGTGCACCGTCGGAAGTGTCCCCGCCACAGAGAAGAGGCTGAGAGTTTCAGGGCTTTTTACAACAGCTTATTGAAACCATAATTTAAAGTAAAAACTAAGTACATAAAATATTCAAGGCAAGACAATTGTTCTGCCATGACCCTGGAGCAGAGGGGACCAAAATCCTGGTTTCCCAAACTGTCTGTGAAGGGGTATTGCCAGGGCACTGCTCAGTGCAGCTCCAGGAGCATGGCAGGACATCCTGGCAGCCAGTGGTGCCTGTGCCCACCAGCCCCTGCCCCTGGCCAGGGTGCCAAGCTGAGCATGGTGCTGTTCAGCCCCGGGGAGGGGGAGCCCCACTCTGGCCTTCAGCTATGCTCTCCCATCCGTCAGCTGCTTTTGGAGATTAGCAGGAAGCACCTCTGCTCCTGTCCTCCTCGGGGCAAGTGCTGCTGTGCCTGTGCTCAGCCTCCCAGCCTCATTTTCTGTTCTCTTTCCTCACAGCACTCCCTCACACCAGCTTGTGCTTGGCCAAGGACACCCTGCAGTACAGCAGTGGGCACCCCAGGGCTCATTTCTGATCCTACCGTGGGACTCGCTGTGACGTGTGTAGCCATAAAAGCTGTTTCCTTCCCACAGGGCTGTTAAATCTGGGTGCTGGATGCCCCCAGGGAAGATGGTCTGTAATTCTGCAGCATCTGCAGTCCCCAGGTGCTCACATCCCTCTTTATTTGTTCAGGCTTTTCTTAAAGGAAAAAATACCTCGAGATGCATCATTCCAACTCATCTTTGTTCCCTGCATGTCACTGCTATTCAAGTGACTGATGCAAGGCAGGGACAAAGCACCAGAGTGCACTGGGCAGAAGACAGGACTGCAGAGTCCTTGCCATGCTGGGAAGGCAGCTCCAGCAGGGCCTGATGCCAGAGGGACAGGCTCCCTGGAGAGCCTGCCAACCAGCACAGTGGCCCTGAGACAGCAAGCTGCAGCCCTGCATCCCTGCTGACCCCACTGCTGGGTCTCAGAGGCTGTTCAACAGAAAGGTGCTGCAGCAGGAGAGAGACAGCACAGGGACTGCCAGACTCTTCTCCTGAAATGCTGAGGGCACCAGCAGCACTGTGGCAGCACCAAACCCACCCTCGTTCTTGCCTTGGCAGAACACTCCTCACCTTCCCCAGCAGCACCTCAGCAGAACGAGCCCAGAGGGACAGATGGCACCAGCAGTGAATGCACAAATTACGATGGGGAGGGTTACAGCCTGCTGATGCCTTTAGCAGTCACAAATACGAGGTGACACTGACAAGCACATCTAGCCAGGCCATGCCTGACAGCTGCTTCTGCTCCAGGCTTCAGCCTTGTGGTTCCTGAAATGGCTGTTCCTGGGGCCCTGCGGTTTGACGTCAGCATCACCGCGGTTGCTGCTGCCCAAGGTGCTGTCACAGAGCCATTTCCAGCCTATTCACATTGTTTCCTCACCATATGTTTGTACTAAAAATAGTTGCAATACAAAGGGATAATCCTACAAGACCCTGGACATTGCCATCCTCCATGAATGCCACAGGAGACCTGTCCACTGCCGCAAGCACTTCTGGAGCAGTGACCCTGCTCCTCCTCCTTGGCACCACAGCAGGACTGGGGCTGCCCACGGCCTGGGCCACAGTGTGGATGGGCACAGGCAGCAGGCAGGTGCCTGGCTGCTGGCAGAGCCTCCAGCCCCCCCAGCACCCTGTGGCACGGAAGGTGTGAATGAGGAAGCTGTGATGCTCTTGCAGGAGACATCACTTAATACCCTCTGGCTCTCTATGATAATCCTTAACTGGTGGCACTGGGACAAGCATTTACCTCTTCATTTTCTTAGATATAACTGCTATCTCGCTGCAGTTTCATTTCACAACATGGTAATATGCTATCCAGGAAAATCTTACTACATGCTAATTTATCCAGTAGGCAAATTCCTTTTGGCTAATAAAAGTGCTTGCACGGGAAGCTCAAAACCCAGCAGCAATTAATTATTGACAGAGCATGTGTATTAGAGATAAAAGAAGTCATTCTTTCTCACACACAAGATAGTAAATAAATTTAATTATTGTACTAGAAGCAAGGGATCTTATTCTGTATTAAGTTTTATTAGCTGAGACATTTAAAAGCATGTCATCATAACAAAAAGGTCCTGTGTAATCCGAACTGCGCCGCTTCGTACACGGCTCTGGAGTGAATAGGCTTAATTGAGCAAATGGGAGCAGATGGCTCCTGAACAGGCAGGTATTGTGCAGGTTTAGCGTCAATTAGCTTTGGTCTACATATGCCTATGGCAAATTGCCTGTATAATGTGTCACCAAGGCTGACTTAACATTTCGGGTGCCCACCATGGCCACGGGCCAAGAAGAAACAAAGCCAAAAGTGCTTGGGTCTGGGGAACTCACAGGAGTGGCAGCGTCCCCTGCCACGAGTGTCCCTCCAACACCTGCACAGGGCAGGAGGGACAGCGAGTGCCCGCAGCTGCCTGGGCCTTTGCTAACCACCTCCTCTGCTTCTGCGCAGGAACGTGATGCCCAAGACCCTGGATGGCCAGATCACCATGGAGAAGACCCCCAGCTACTTCGTGACCAATGAGGCCCCCAGGCGCATCCACTCCATGGCCAAGGACACGAAGCTGATAGTGGTGGTGCGGAACCCGGTGACCCGTGCCATCTCGGACTACACACAGACGCTCTCCAAGAAGCCGGAGATCCCCACCTTCGAGGTGCTGGCCTTCAAGAACCGGACTCTGGGGCTGATTGATGCTTCCTGGAGCGCGATCCGCATTGGGATTTATGCCCTGCACTTGGAGAACTGGCTCCAGTACTTTCCCCTCTCCCAGATCCTGTTTGTCAGTGGTGAAAGGCTCATCACTGACCCAGCTGGGGAAATGGCCAAGGTCCAGGACTTCTTAGGCCTCAAGAGGATTGTGACAGAGAAGCATTTTTATTTTAATAAAACCAAGGGGTTTCCCTGTCTAAAGAAGCCAGAGGACAGCAGTGCTCCCCGGTGCTTGGGCAAGTCCAAGGGTCGAACTCACCCCAGAATAGACCCAGATGTCATCCACAGACTGCGAAAATTTTACAAACCCTTCAATGTCATGTTTTACCAAATGACAGGCCAAGATTTCCAGTGGGAGCAGGAAGAAAGTGATAAGTAGAACCATGAAATCAGGAAAAAAACTTCTCTTTTTTTTGGAGATGTGAATCATCATTTGAGACCCAAAACTCACTTGAGGTCAGAGGCTCAGCCACGTGCACACCAGGCTCTTGCGCTATCTGGGCTGCAGCTGAAGCCACCCTGTGTGTCCTGTTCTGAAACTCTGGTGGTCTCTCACCTTGGGCTGTATTCAGACTCTCCCCACCGTGACACTAGGGCTCAGGGGCTGGCGGGAGGAGGAGGAGGCAGAGGGAGCAGGGCTCCTTGGGGTGGTGGGATGCTTCATGTCGCCATTTCGCTGCTGGTGTTCCCCTTGCAGCCAGGCAGGCAGGACAAAACCTCCTGCCAAGGTGAGCTGAGCAGGAGGGCAGCTCCCAAAACGTATCACTGGGACAAACCCATAGATTTGATTTCTCCTGCCCTGGCTTTTAGTTTTGCCCAAACAGCAGCATCAGGTCTGGTAAATTCCATGTGCACACACATGCACACTGGTCTTTGTGTGTGGAAGGAATAAAGCCAGTTATGCTGCAAAGGAACTATGTACAGGAACTTCATTTGCACCAGATGTTTCAATTACTTGTTGCACTAAAACTAGAATTTACCAAGTGCCACAAACACCCAGGTCCGACTCTCATCTGACTGAAGGTGCACCTCCGGTGTTGGAAGAGAGTTGTTCCTGCTTTGCTGGGATGCTCGGTGGGATCAGAACCAGGGTCCCCCAGGCCCCCACTCCCCTGGAAGCTGCAAGAATGTTCCCAGGCTTGCCAGGGTGTCGCTGGGCTCCCACCGCCCAGCCAGGCCGCAGAGGCACAGTGAGGAACACACGTCTGCGCAGCGCGTCCCGGCCAGGCCGTGCTGTGCCTGCGCCAGGGCTGGGAGCCAGGTGTTCCCGTGGGAGCCGAGAGTGTGGGGTGGAGGTATGGGGACAGCCCCAGCACAGGGTCTGACTGTCAGGGTCCCTGGCGCTGCCCTTCATTTGCACCTTGAGAATGCAATCCCTGCTGCGCGCTGTGGACAGCTGGGGCTGCAGCACAGGAAAGCAGCCTTCATCCTACTTCAGAATTACAGAAGAGAATTCGTTCCCAGGGTGAGCACTGCTCAGCGCACAAACCTGTGCTTTCCGCTGCAAATGGCCAACACAACCACATTTGAAAATCCTGGTAGAAAGTGTAGAATAAACTTGTATCCCAACTGGATCCTCCAGCGTGATGAAAGCCGCGTGTTTGGCCCAGCGGAGAGCTGGAGCAGTGCTTTGACACAGCAGTACAGTTCCACCTCCATTGCTGAGGGAAACCAGCAGAGAGGGAACAAAGGGAAAACACAGAGCTGCTGAAATGGTCCCTCACATGGTGATTTCTGAGGGCACTCAGATACTGCTGGCTGCTCTCTGTGCTCTGATGAGGGCTAAGGATGCCTCCTGGGTGGGGTGTAGCAACGTGTGAGCCCTGGCCCTGGCAGAGATGCAGAGTGGGATCACTGCGGGGGAACCAGGACTCAGTTCTGATTAAGGTGGAAGAATTCCCTACAGCTCCACCTAACCAGATGAAATCACTGCTGCATTGGGTGACAAGCTGAACCTGCTCAGGGCTCCAGGCCTGTTGCGTGGTTCGTTATGCCGTGAAGTGGTGCTGGTGCCTTGGATTGGATGAGAAGAGCTGAAGCCATTTGGACAATTTACCGTGTGGGCCATGCTGGAGGGGCACCCTGAGGTCCCTGCTGACGTCATGTCAGTTCCATCAGCCTGCTCAGATTTAGAAACAGCTTCTGACATGGCACAGATTTCACAGACCCATAAACTCCCAAATTATTACAGGAAAATTGGAAGTATGTAACGGAAATAATTTTATGGTGTTGCACACATTATTAAAATGTCAGAACAGGTCCTAAAGGAAACCCTTTGTTGCATAATTGGGATTTGGTGCAAGATGCTCAATGGAGGATGAGGGGCTGCAGGTGCAGTGTGCCCCTCACCAGAGGGATATCCAGGAGTCTCTGCCTGTCCTGTGTGGTGTCTGGTGGTGCTGAGCAGAGCTGGCCAGTGGAGGTGGTGGGGCTGCCTGCAAGAGGGGCTCAGTCCTGAGGGATGATCGGCTGGGTTGGTGCTGTACCTGCTGTGCCCCTCCCACCTGCCCCCACACTCCTTTCTGCCATATATTCAGAGGTTTATTTTTTATACCAGATGTCATCTCCAGCTTGGTAGGAGCCGATGGGTGCCCGGTGGGAGGGGAAACCCCACTCCTCAGCCCTGAGCAGCTGCCCCGTGGACACTGACCACCTCAACATAGTGGGATGGGACCCCCTGATCCTCTCCCCAAAAGCAGCTCTGGTGCTGCCAGCCCCTCTGCAGTGCTGGGAGGGAGCAGGGGCACACCAGGCACCTTAGGGTGTGCTGGGAGCATGGGGGCTTAGCCTGAAATGCACCTCGTGGCTGTCAGGGCTGGACAGGGGAATTATTTTCTCTCTGGCTGGAGAGTGGCCTGCCAAATGAGAGTCAGGTTAATAACACTTTTTTTTTTAAATTATTCAAATGTCAGCATTAGAATACACAGGAAATTGAGTTTTGTATTTGATTTCAATTAGCAAAGCATAAATTATATTTAATTTTATACACAGGCTGGGTGATTCATTGTTCTGGAAAAGCTGGTACTTTCCGGTTCAGAGACTGGAAATGGAGAGTTGGTCTGTTCTGAACCCAATCTGCAGCACTGTCACCTCCTCCCAAACACGTCTCTGTCCATCGGTGTCTGTACCTGAACAACGTCACCATCCCGAACTGACCCCTGGAACCCACAGCACTACACAATAAATCATTGTAGCAGCTGCATTTCTTGGCTCCATTTCTCTTCACCCTCCCCAGTAGTAGCCACAATGAGGCAGTGCTGGCCATGACCCACCACCCCCCAGCCCAGTTGGCTGTCCCTACCTGCCCCGTGGGTCACAGCCCCACAGCTGCCAAAGGGGCCAGGGGAAGATGCATGCTAAAGCCAGGACCAGGACCAGGACTACCTGGGGCACCACGTGGCCTGCAGGTCCTGGCCATAGAGGAGTTTCCAATCGCTGGGCAGCATCCCCAGAGATGCCTGGCAAGGGATCAGGTCAAGCACCCATGGAGAGCACACACAGGGCTCAGCCACCACCCCCAGACCCAGGGCTGGCTCAGCTGGGGACAGTCCCTGCAGAGGGGTACAGCAGGTTTCTCCCTGTGGTGAGGGACAACAGGTTTCTCCCTGTGGTGGGGGACAGCTTTCCTCACTGACCTCACAACTTGGAGTACAGCTTCCAAGGTCACAAAGGACAAATCCCCAAGCAATGCTCATGGTTTCACTTGCTGCTGATTGAGGGTAAATCAGAGGATAATAAAGGAGAGGGCTGGCTGCCAGGCAAAGAAATTAGGAGGAAATTTTTTTTATCTTATTTTGTGTGCACAATTTCCTGCTCGTTTGAAAAAGGTTATTTCACAGCACAGCCCTATTGTGTCATCTGATAAAAACCACAGAAAAACTTTTATCAACAAAATTAGGAAGTAGTGAACTATAAAATTGCTAATTATTTTCTAGTAAATTTACTTTTAAATAACTTTAGACACCAATTACAGGCACCATTAAGCACCATTAACACTGGGTATATTTACCAAACAAGGATGGAATACTTATTCAAATCAAGATCATTTTGGTGTAGATTTTGCTGTTTGGAAAGCAGCCCCCTCTCACCAGATGTTTAAAAAGCCATCAGATCACTTACACCTCAGGCTCCTAATCTTTGAGTTGTAGTGTGTTATAATTCAACCCTTGAAGGAACCATCTGTGACCAGAAACTAGAGTCCAGAGGAGATGCCCTGGCAACACTTGTACATCTCTCCTGCAAGCCCCGAGAAAGCACATCCCATATCAGCTGATCCAGGTGTCTCTTGTGATGCCTCTGTCCCTGCTCCAAGAAGGGTTCACCCCCCGTCACAGGCCAGCGAGTGCAGCTCCTGCAGCAGCCACTGCCCTGTCTCTCCAGCTCTGTAGCCAGCCACCTCCCACTGCCTCCCGGGATCTGTCCCCCGAAGGCTCACATGGCTCTGCAAACCGTTCAGCTGCTCTCCATGCCCCCGGGAGCGTGGCCAGTGTGGTGCCCCTGGTGCCGGTGCTGGGACGCTGTGTGCCTTGTAATTGGAGGTTGCCAAGCGGCTGTCAGGGAGCTGGCTGCAAAGCTGCTACCTGCTCCCACTTTCCTGCTGTCATCTTTGACATCCTCATTATTTATTAACTGCCCTGTACCCAACAGGCTGCCACCGATGCGGAGATGCTCTGATTATGCAGGTTCGATATTCCGCCTGCCTCCAAGGTCACGTCCTCCAGGATGTCTTGCAAACCAGATTGAAGAGGTACCGGCAAAGATGCAACATGTTCTGTATCTGCTGATGCCAGGTTTCAAACAGAGCCCTTTAATAAGGATCACTTGCTACATAGCATCACAGAATCATGGAATTGTTTAGGTTGGAAAAAGCCTCTAAGACTATTGAGTCCAACCATTCCCCAGCACTGCCAGGGCCACCACTAACCATGTCCCCAAGTGCCACATCTACGCGGCTTTTAAATCCCTCCAGGGATGGCAACTCCATCACTGTGCTGGACAGCCTGTGCCAGGGCTGGAAAACCCTTTCTGTGGGGAAATATTTTTCTAATATCCAGTCTAAACTGGGCCTGATCCCCTGGTTGTCTTGTACGTGCTGTGTGATGGCACTCAAGATAATCTGCTCCATCAGCATCCCTGGCACAAGGGTCAGACTGACAGACCTGTAAGTCCCTGTAGGAATCCTGTGCCCTTCAGGATTGCCTCCCAAGGGACTGTGTCAGCCAGGCTGCTCAATAGGTCAATCTGCCCTCTGGCCATCCAAAAGGCAGTTCTGCTGACCCCTCGTTACTCCTCTGAGAAGCCAAACGCTATCAGTTTGGGTTTGCTGTGCCCTAGACAGCCTCTGGCCAGATAAGGGTGTCAGACCCTGCTGCTCCTGTTCCTGTGCGCAGCACGGAGCATTCTGCACCTGTGTCAGCAAACACAGGACTCAGAGCATCAGGGAGGGCTCCACTGTCAGCTTTCACACCCTGGGCCCTGGGTTTGACACCTGAGCCCAGGAGAACAGCAGTGTGGGGATTATTTACCTGGGCAGGTTGCAACCCTGCAGTGACTTGTTGAGTTGTGTGAACCCTGCCCTTGGCTGCTGCATCCCTGGCACGGTACCCTGTGCCCTGCAGCGTGATGGCTTTGGTGTCCTGTGCTAACAGCCCACAGTGTCCCAGACATGCCAGGCAGAAACACCCAAACAAACCAAGTCTCTCACCTCCTAGCTTTCCTGGGGCCATGTGCTTAGGTCTTTGGTTTTGATGACCTCAGACACTCTCCCTCCATGAGTCACTCACTGAAAAAACCATCTGATTAGAAAATACTAGATGTCTTTCTAAGAAGCTCTTCTGACTTCAGGTAAAAGACTGGAAATCAGAAGAAATAATTTGAGGGTCACAACACTATTACTTTACACCACCAACAGGGATAGTTTGAAATTTTTAGTTGTAATGCAAGATCTAATGCCAGGTATCAGCACCTGCCCATGTGCACCTGTGCAACGATAGAGGCTGCTAGATTTACCTGTGGATTGACAGGAATTTCTGCTCACCCCCACTGCCCCAGTGCACACACAGGGCCTGGAGTGAGGGTCACCATGTGCACAGTCTCCGAGGAAACAGGAGTTGAGGGAACCAGGATTGTTACCACACCACATTTGTGACTGAAGTCATTATGTGCTGAGAGATGTACGCATAGCTGAAGGACAGAATTAATATAGTAAGTAATCCTCTCCCTTTAGCAATATCTTTCTGCATGAAATAATGGTTTAATGTCTAACTTTTCCTGGCACACGCATTTCCTCATAACAAACACTTATATGAGATGCAGCTATTTATGTTTCAAGGCAAGAAGCGTGGAGAGTAATGGACTCTACTATGACTATCTGCCCGTGAAGAAATTTCACTGTATCATGGGAAACGAGGAAAAACATTCTATTTGGAGACAATTTCTTTCTGTTTAAGCCATTCTTATCTTTCTGCTTTGTTCTCTATTGGAAGGAGTAGCTGGCTCTGAGGCACCTTCCTGCTTGTGAGGCATCTGTGCTCTCAGGCCCAGCAGGGCACCCTCACCCTCCTGAGAACCTCTCACAGCAGGTGAATGGCCCCATCTGGGCTGGAGCATACCTGATGCCAGCAAAGCAGTGGTGGTTGGCACATGGTGTCAGCTCCAGGAGTGTGAGTCAGCTGAGGGGCAGGGCACTGGTGCCAGCAGCTGCAGTGTCCAACCCTGACTGCTCCGAGCCCAGTGAGGAGCTCCCAGCTCCTCTGCTCCCTCTTCCTCCCACAAGGCTAAATCCAGAGCAGCGTGGGACAGAGATCTGCCCCATATGGAGACCTTCCTCCAGGTTGTTGCTCTCTGTACTTGCCAAGGCAGATCCCACAGACATCCACCCCATGCAGGAGCAACGAGGTTTTCCCTGGCAGTGACACCACTTAGCGCACTGGTCCAGATGATGCAGGAGATATCTGTGTAATGAACGCAAACAGCACATCTGGCAATTTTCCACCCAGCTGACAGAGATAAACAGTTAAAAATATACCCCATTAATAGTGTAAGCATCCTTCAAAGCCTGTCTGGAGAGGCTGTGGGGCCAGTGTGTGGCAAGGACTGGTGCTGCAGCTGGGCATCGGAGCAGCAGGTACAGCAGAGCCCCCAGGTACGGCAGAGTTGCCAGGCCTGCAGCTCCTCACTAGCAGAGATGACACAAAGCATGGCAGTGACAGAGGGAGACACTTCCCAGGAAGAGAGAAGGTGTTGGGAAGCGATAGGTGCACCTGGCAGCAGTGCCAGGGCTGCAGCATCGCCCCATTAGGTGCCAGCCGAGCTGCACTCTGAGCCACTGTGACCACTGACAGCTCTGCCCTGGCAGGTCGTCAGGTGCTCCAGTGTCCCATCACGGGTACTGACATCCCTCCCCTTTCCCAGGGACCCTGTGCAGTGCCCAGCAGTGCTGAGCAGGTGGACTTGGTTGGGATGCAGCCTCAGTTCAAGGAGGGAAGGCTAATGGCTGGGTTTTACCTTGATCTACGAAAGCTTCTGGAGGATAAGTTGCACTTAATGAAAGGAGTGAAGAACAGGCAGGTCACAGGGGTGACCTCACTCACCTCTTAAGGGATTTTGTCTGAGCAGAATAAGCAGCTGAGAGCAAGTCCTCTGACAAATCTAGCTTTTGCAGGGAATCTTTACATTCACATGACATGAAGCTGGAGGGATGGATGCTGTGCCTGCACTGGACACTTCTCCCTGTCCAGTAGTGTGGTAGAGGATGGAGAAGTGCTCCTTTTCCTCAATGTTTTCAACTTACCTGGGAAGAATCTCAACACTCTGACCATCAGCTCCCCTCTGTGCCATGGCTTTGAGGGCACAGTGAGCACTGCTGGAGCAACACAACTCCAGGTCTGGCTGGTGACACAAGCCAGTCACAGCACACGATCTCCTTGGAGTGCAGCGAGTGATTTACAGTGCTCTGCCCAAGCACCGATGGTTTTGGCTGCCCTGTGAGCTGACCTGTTTGTCCAGCAGACATTTACTGCCTAACAAAGGTTTACTGCTCAGAAATTTGCTTAGTCTTAAAAGCCCACTGCATCCCCTGAGCCAGCTGCACCACTCCTCAGTCCCAAGCACTGGCACCAGCACAGCCCTGCCTGGCATGAGCCCAGGATGCGCAGACACTTCATTAGTGACTGTGCAAAGAGGCTGCAATTTGACCACTTTCCAGTTCACACAATCTGCCAGAGTTCACAGCAGAGGAGGGTCCTGCTGTGAGGGCTTTTGCAGCTCCTGGAGAGCTGCAGCTCCCAAGCTGGAGAGCAGGCAGAGCAGCAAGCACTCAGCTCATCTGTTTGGTCCAGGGCCATCTCTGCATCTCTGTAAGACAGAAAAACAGTTCAACTAACATTTTCTTCGAGCAAGATTTAATAACACAAACCTAAGTCTCGTGCTTTCCTTCCAGATATGACAACTTATGTGCCAAAGTTGATTTGTAAGATTTATGGTATGAGAATCAATCTCAGAAAGGAAAAAACAAGCAAACCCGAGCCAGTGCTCCCAGACAGACATTAGAAATTGTCTAACACCCTGAGAACTGTGAGTTTTAAGCCCATTCTATTAAAGAAAATGTCTTTCCATGTAACTCAGAGGGAATGGCATATGCCACTGACGTGTCCATCTGTCTTGCTCTGTTCACAGCAGCAGAGCTCCAGACCAGCCAGTCCGCCCTTGGTCCTGTCAAAAACTGCAGCATCCACATTATTATTTTAAACACAAAAAACAAGAGTTCACAGCAATGTGGAGCCCTGACCCTGCAGACCCTGGCACACACCAGCACTCCAGATGGACAGGGGACTGTGCTGCCTCAAGCCCTGCAGCTGAGGAGACTCTTCCCCCTGCACAGTGGGGTGAATAAGCTCACCTGCAGCTTTCTGGGGGAGGTTACATTTGGAGATGCAGGTTTGTGATGGCACTGGCCACGTGGCTGCCAGTCCAGTGCAGTGTAGCCAGGTCAGAGATGGTGCTCGTGGCCTGGCAGCCTGGCTAGGCTGGGCTTGGGGCCGTTTACACCATGGGCTACAAATAAACCACTGTTGCCACGTTTCACCATCACTAGGCACACATCTCTGTGCTGCTGGAGCCTTCCTGGTGCCACTGAGGAATCTGGCTCCCTCCGTGGGCACAGCTGCTGGGACTCAGCCCACACAGCACCTACAGCTTCTCTGCTCTTCACCGTCTTGTTACGTGTTTAATGAGTTCACGTAACTTTTTGTTAAGCAGCGAGGAAATGTTTTCCAGGGAAGCCAATTCCAGCACATCCTCCGTGTGTAGGTTGGATGTTATGGAACAGTGGCTCTGTTGAATGCATTTGCATACAGCACTTCACTTACTCACCTAATCTGCATATTTTGCTCCAAGGATGAGGGAAACCTCCAGGTGCTGGTAGGAAGCTCAGGTGGCCATGGCTCCAGCCCCAAGGCAGGTGGGCACAGGCAGGTATGGGGCAGAATGCAGTGGGCACTGGGGGCTGCCCAGTGCAGTAGGTTGTGCCTGCCTGACCTTATTCTCCAGCCAAACTAAGTGGGACCTGCACGATGCAGTGCTAACTCCTGCCAGAACTTGCATTCACTGCCTCCCTGTCCTGTCCCCAGGGCAGGTGCTGACCCAGCAAGGGGACCCCACAGCCCCAGCCCCCATGGGCAGGATGAGTAGAGCTGCCCCGCAGCTCCCTCCTGGGCTGTGCTCATGGAAAGACACACACATGCTTCTAGGATCCAGGCATTTTTTTCATCTTGGCACAGAATTCTTCCAGAGATGATTATTTGAAAGATGAGTCACCAAATACAATAGCAAAGACACATCCTTGACTTACTGGCAGAGAAGAGATGTGACCAGCATTAAGTCTCCATGCAATGTCTCCATCACACAGTGTCTGGTGTTTATTCTAAACAGCTCTCAGGCTTGAGCAGGATTGTTTTTTCACATCAGAAATCCAGCTACTTTTCCATAAGAAATGTTCCTTAATGAAAGGAAAAACAGACAGTGTTCACGGATGTTAAGATCATTATAGCACAGCTCTCTGCTGGCTGCAGCTGCTGCCTGTTACAGCCTGTTTGTAGGACACACACACACACACATACACACGTGGAAATGCACATCAGCCACCCTGCACTGGGGGTAGGGTGTTGTGCCCCTCGAGTGGGGCATAACCATAAGGATGCCTTTGTACACACACGGGAAAAACAAGGAGAAATGGGTAACAATTAGTCCCCAGGAAAGTCCATTTGGACACAATAGGAAAATTTTTCAGTGAGAACAATCAGGCACAGAATAATCTCCCCAGGGAAGCTGCCCCTTCTTGGCCCCTGCAGTGCAGGGCAAGCAGGCAGACCCTGCAGCAGAAGTCCCTTTCCTTGGCCAGGAGCAGGCTGGGATGAGCATGGCTGTTCCACGGAGCAGGGCCTGGTTCAGTGCTGCTCCTCTGCTGAGCAGGGGCTGCTGTCTTGTAGCCTACTCCAACTCAACAGTGTGTCCTGACCTTGATGATGTTGGTTTAACTAGGATATGAAATGCAAATATAGCCTAAGCTCAGTAATTCTGGCACCCAGCAGAGAGTCTGAAGGGTGGAACGCTTCCCAGAAGGGTCAGCAAGAGCAGGAAAAATTATATAGAGCAAATAAACAGAATAAAAGGCTTCTCGCTTATCCTGGTGCAGAGGGCTGTGGCTCCAGGGGACTGCAGGAGATTGTGCTGCTCTGAGGCTTATCCTCAGGGACAAACTGCTGATCAGGAGACAGAGGAAAGGCGAAGGGCAAGGAGACAATTTGCTTTTAAATAACTGCAAGCCAGGAGGGAGTCACCTCCATTCTTCTCCTTGGCTGATTCCGTGTCACTCATCACCCCACCCCACAGACAGGGCATGCACCCCAGGGATTTCCCTGGATCTGGGGCCAGACCTTCAGAGTTTAATATGGAAAGGGGACAGCCTGGGTGGGCAAGGCAGCCCCTGTTAAACATACCTCCCCCCACTTAGAGGAGCTGCGCTCAGCAGCCTCATGGGGAGCTGAATACACCCCAAACTAGGGCTGCCTGGTGCAAGAAAACTTTGAATTGAACAGGTAAAATTCCCTATTTTTCAAATCAAGGTGGGGTTTGCACACTGTCAGCAACCTTCAGCAAAACCATGCAGAACACTGGTCCTGGCTCTGCCTGTCCTGAGCAGAGCAGCTCCACAGTGGCAGGAGGGGCACAGCACGGTGTGCTTTGCCCCATGGGGACAGAGGACTCCACACTGCCAGCTCTGAGATGGATCTGAGACACCAGCCCTGCCAGCTGGCTTTGCCTGGGGGTCACCACGGCCTCAGCACCCTCAGCATCCCCCCAGCATCCCCCTCACAGCGACCCACCAGCAGCACGCCCAGGTCCAGACCTGTGGCATCCTTGTGCCCATCAGCCCCTCACACCCACACTGGGCAAGCACAGGGGGCACACACTGGGATTTAGACACAGCTGAGCTGATGTGAGGGGCCCTGCAGGTATATGGGGGCAGAGCCAGAGGCAGGAGGGACCTGGCAGAGGCCAAGCCATGGCCAGTGCTCCTGGATGCCACGGGCAGCTCTCCTGAGGAGAGCCCAGCAGGACCAGAGGTTCCAGCAGAGAGGAGAGCCCTCATTTAGGCATCTGCAGAGCCATCATGACTTTATTAAAAATTTAAAACACAAATTACAACATTTACTGGGGAAGAATCGCTTTCCCACCAATTACAGTTAATAGGGTAAAATTAATGTACCAATTAATACGTCTGCTTCTAAACTCAGTCTAATATGTTAAATACTGCTCCTGCCTCTCTAAATGCAGCAAAATAAAGTGATGATCAGGATAGGAGCTAATAAAGTTTTGCTTCTCTGTACTTAAACTCTTTGGCATCACTGACTTAAGGCAGAGGAAAAAGGAGATTATTTAACATTTTAAGGTTTGTAAGACCCATAAATCATTTCATACATGCCATATTTGTTGAAAAGGATAGAATACATTCAATTTTACAGTATATTAAACTTCATCTAATTTGAACGTAAGAACAGACCAGCAAAATAAATGACCAATTTCTGAAGCAGAAATTACCATTTGGCTGCTGCCATTATGAAGCTGCTGGTATTTTATCATGTTCTTAACATAATATTGCTTGTCTATTGATGCATAGTTATAGTGCTAGTCCAAATTGGAAGGCGGTGAAAGAGGACAGTGCAGAGTTTTTTTTAATAGGCATCATTTGTCAGATGTTATTTCAGAGGTCTTTGCACTGATGATAATATGCAGATTAAAGCAGAAGTAAATAGGGAAAAAAAGAAAGAGAAAGGAAGGCAGAAAGGGAATGAGAATTTCAGCCCATTCTGGCTGCAGCAGGTGGACCAGCCCCTGTGGGGCCAGATAACAGTAATTAATCTGGGTTGAAGGGTTCCTTCTGAAACCCCACAGTGCTTGACAAAAGGAGGTTTCCTCCCCTGCATCCCAATGCTGCGGGGGCTGCAGGGATGGTGGGATCACTGAGTCCTGGGGCAGAACCGGGGACGGAGTTCCCCCCCGCCCAGCATTGTCCCCACCCTCACTCCCCTGCACCAGCCACAAACCTGAGCACAAATAAAAATTATGTTTAGTTTGCAAAACTGGAGGAAGGTATCTCCATCCTCCAGAGTTCATTGTTCTGCTAGACTTGGTATTATAGTGGCAATATATTACAGAGAAGAAAAATCAGTTGGCTGCTGCTTCCAGAATGACAATGGAAACCACAAACAGGCTGGAGCTGCAGCTGCCTGGAGGGATCTGCCGGGGCTCTGCAGGCAGCTGGAGAGCCAGGAAAGGTGCTCATAGGGAAGGAGTGCCACAGGCACAGCATCCCACAGGGCACAGCATCCCATGGGACAAGCAGACACCTCCTGTGCAGCGGGGACACCACGCTCCAGGACAGGGATGGCAGGCAGGACCCGGCACCCTTAGTCCCCCCTGCTGCTCCCCCACCACTTCAAGCTCTTTAGGCAGCTGCTCTTCTGCCGGGGCAGGGCACCATACCAGGGCAAGGCATGACCCTTGGGATGGGCACTGCCCACAGCAGGGCAGCTCTGCTGGCACCAGGACTGTGCCCATGCACAGAGGCAGTCAGGACCATTGACCCCAGTGCCTGCCCCAACGCTGCTCACAGGCACAGCTGCAGAGCTGAAAACTCCTTCCGACCAAAACCACTCAAACAAAAGTTCATTTGTACAAAGGACAATCACCCTGACCCCCAAACCTCCAATTCCCTTGATGAAGGGCTTCTGCTGCCTGCAGGCTGCCAGGAGAATGGGTACGGGGCAGGAGCAGCAGTGCAGACCCCGTGCTGTGCTCCACACCAGTGCCTAATGAGACTCCCCTGAGCCTGGGCCTGCTTAAACCAAACGAATCGCTCGGATATTAGAGCTGGAATTGGGTTCCATGCCTGCAAATCTGCACAGGGATATATTGTGCTTTAACATAGATTTCAATTACTTCCCAACCTTCAGTGTGATGATGCGACATTATGCTCCACTGTCAGGGTTTGCCAGCATGCTCCCACTTTTATTTCTCCTGTTAAATATGGTCTTTGTTGCGCTTCATTGATCTCTGAGCATATTCTGCTGTTTACAACTTTGATAATCTTTGTGTAATCTTCAGGGGTAATTGAATTCCGACAAACATAGCTGAATTTTAAACACCAGGCAGATTTCAGTACATTGAAGAGCCATGATATGAAAGTCAAACCTGGAGACAGGGAGCAGTGCTTGCTCTGTTTTTGTCCTAAGCTCTGGGAGCTGAGCCAGACTCAGGGCCTGGAACATCCAGTGCAAGTCAGGAAACATGGCTGGAGGTGGGACCAATTACTTGTTCTATCCCAGAACTTAATCACAGGTAGCAAATATCTTGTCATGTAAAGATTTTTGACTATATACACCCAAAACACTTCTGCACTTGCACGAAGTCCCAGGGAATCTCAGTGGGTCTCTGCTAGGACGGGATTACAGTCAGCAGCTACCATCTTGATTAAATACCATGGGAATTGCCCTTGTACAGAGAAATTATTGTTTTTATGGGCATATTTTGTGAATTAGACAAGGGGGAAAACGCTGTGGTTGGATTTTGATGTAGAAGTTTTTTTGCAGAGCCCAAGGGGCACATGCACTGTGCTTCTGTAATCATTATTGTTACTTATTATTTGCCAGCACCAGGAACGTGCCCAGCCCAGTGCAGGCCAGGTGGAATGTGGCTGCCAGGCAGCTCCTGCTCCAAGTGCCCATGGGCCCCAGGCACCCACCCAGCCTCCCCCTCGCCGGGACACCAGCACCATGTCCCTTCTCCAGCACTGCCCATCCCTCCGCTCTCCCCACTGACCCCCAGCCACTGTAGCCAGGCACAGCCTCCCTTTTGGTGGCTGAAAAAACAGATGTCTTGCTTGAGGACAACAGATTTTTGATGCATTTCCTACAAACTTTAATTTCCCAAACCATCCTCGCTCAGGATGCAGGGGGACTGCTCAAGCACGCTATAAATTAGTATGCCAGCAGAGCTGCTCCTGGAAAGGGGATAAGCTCAGCCAGACAAGAAGGAGCCTCCAGAAATCTCAGGGCTGGAAGGGAAAACTCGCTGCTCTCATGCTGTTTGTGCTGGAGCTCTGTGTCTCTGGTTTATTGCAGCGGCAGCACACGACAGCATCGGCGCAGCAAAGATTTTCCGCCAAAGGGTCTGAGCTGCACAGAGGGTCCCCACGCAATCGAAAGAAAAGGAATTAAAGGGCTGTCTGGCCTCAGAAAAGGGATATTGAATCTAATCCGAGCTGGTGTAATTTGGAAATCCAATTGCAGTTGTCCATCAGCAAAGGCAGACGTTGGCGAGGAGAGCCAGGAGGCTGTGGGGGACCCAAGGCCCCAGCACCAGGGCAGAGGGGGATTAGCCCCACAGGACCACCAGGAGCCCTTGGGGAGCCCTGGGACAGGGAAAAGCCTCTGTGCCCTGCCACTACCCACTACCCTTTCCCAAGGGCTTTTGCATGGCCTGGCACTGCCACAGGAGCCACGGGCAGGACATGCTGCCAGGACTCCGAAAGGAGAAGCAAGAGGGAAGCTACTCAGCCCTCCCCACCTTCACTGTCTGTCCCGGGAGATGTAGGGAGGGCAATGCCAGCTGCCACCACACCCCGCACGGCTCATCCCGCACTGCACTGACACCCCATGCCCCAGGGAAGGGCATGGCTTCCCCTGCACCTCCTCCCTTGGAGGTTTTCCAGGAGAGATCAGACACCGATCATGATCGGTTTAAATGTTTCTGCTAGGATTTAACTTGGGCTCTGATACCTCCTCATAGTTCATTTGCCCTGGGTCATTACACTGATGTTTTACCAGAAGCCAGACAGGGTTTTTTAGGGTCCTGAATGGACCCAGTGACCCAACTGAGGGCAAAGTCCTCTGCTCCATAGGCCCAGCTCAGCCCTTAGCTAAAGGCTCCTGCAAACCACCTGCAGCTTCTTCCCACCCTGCTTTCCCCCAGGCTGGAGGCTCAGAGGGCTCATCAGGATTTCAGATGCCTAATGTCCATTACTTTGCACCCAGGGGTTGGCCGTAAGGAAATAGTCTGGTCTGATTGCAAAGCCCAGTGAGCAGCTGCTCCCTGAGCTGGAGTGCTGCCCTTGCCTGGGAGCAGGTCGAGGTCCCTTGCTGGGGACAGTGTCAGCTCAGCAGCTCAGCCACCCACCAGCCTTCAGGGAACCGCCAGGGAAGCGAGTGGGACGGAGACACGTGGAGGTGCATCAGTTCCTGTCCCCAGCTGTGCAGCCAGCCCCTGGAAACTCCACGGGCAAGGAAAGGAGAGCAGTGAAACAGAGGGAAACACTCATTGTGTCTCCTGCCGGACTAGAGGGCCCTGCTGGAGCCTCAGGGCTGACCCTGCCCTGATGGGAAGGTGGTGAGCAGACTGAGGATGTCACCTCCCCACAGCACAGCACTGAGCAGGAGAGCTGGAGCAGAGCCACTCAGAGCCATTAGCTCCCCACACGTGCTTTATTTCCTGAATTAAAGAGCAGAATTATAATGAGACTTGACGTTAAATTCCATAAAAAGTCAAGCTAATCAGTGACCAAACCTGTAATTGATTCTTTTGCTAGTTCAATACTTAATGCTACATGTTAAGCAATAGGATTTTACAATTTGCTAGCACTTCACTTACAGAGAATTAAGCAATAAAAATCCATTCTGAGCACAAGCAGCAGGAAGGGAGCCACAGCTGCTAATACATGAACAAGCCAATAAAGTGGCACAACGCTTGCATCGATATCTTGTTTTTCAGAGTATCCACCCCTGTTTGATAGCGAGGCCTCTTTAACACATGCAAGGGCAGCATGAAACATGCCAGGAGATAATGCTAAGGCAGGGAAGGCCATGGATGAGGTGCAGGTGGCAGTGGATCACTGCCAGGTCCGGTTGGGTGGCAGAGCCTGTCGTGCAGGTCACACAGGGGGGAGAACCTGCTCCCCAGCCCCAGGGCACTTGGAGGGCTCAGCCCAGCAGGGGAGCCCCACTGAGACACAGCCATGCCCCAGGTGCAGGTGTGCTGGAGCAGAGGGAGCAGGACCCACATCCAGCCACCACCTCCCTGCACAGGGAGCAGAGCTCCTGCCAGCCACAGGTCCTGGCCACCCTGCACAGGAGGCAGCACTGGAGGGGACAGTATGGTTGAAAAATGCTGCTTTTTAGAAAAGGTTGTTTGTTTTCAAACTTCCTGCACTATTGGCTTGATTTTATTCAAGACAAAACTCAGACCAAGGAAACAGCTCCCACATCCATTTCCACAGACAGGTACCAGAACTCAGCTTCAAACTAGTTTTGTTTTAAAATGCAAAATCACCCACATTCTTCTTTGCCCACTGAGCTTTTGTCATGGTTAAACCCCAGCTAGCAACCAAGAACCACACAGCTGCTCACACACTCCCCCACCAACAGCATGGGGGAGAGAATTGGAAGGGTAAAAGCTAGAAAGCTCATGGGTTAGGATAAAGACAGTTTAATAGAGAAAGCAAAAGCCATACACACAAGCAAAGCAAAACAAGGAATGAATTCACTGCTTCCCACAGGCAGGAGGTGTTCAGCACCTCCAGGAGAGCAGGGACCATCACACATAATGGTTCCTTGGGAAGACAAATGCCATCACTCCAGATGTCCCCCCTTCCTTCTTCTTCCTCCCACCTTATATACTGAGCATGATGTCATATGGTATGGAATATCTCTTTGGTCAGTTTGGGTCACCTGTCCCAGCTGTGTCTCCTCCCAGTCTCCCACACACCCCCAACTTCCTTGCCATGTGGCAGTACAGAAAGCAGCAAAGGCTTTGGCTCTGTGTCAGCTCTGCTCAGCAACAACAAACACATCTCTGCATTATCACCCTGTGCCCTGCACAAATCCTAAACATAGCCCCATCTTAGCCGCTGGAAGAAAGCTAACTCCACTTCAGCCCAAACCAGCACAGCTTTCCTCCTATGGGCTCTTCTAGTGTTTCATCACAAGTCAAATCCATGTCTTGGAACCAGGGTGCTTCTGCTGAGTTTTTCACCCACAGCAGCAACAGCAGAGCCAGCAGCAGCAGATCCCTGGGAACAGAACACGGTCCATTCATTCCCCAAGTCACATGCTGACCCCCAGCAAAAACCACCTTTCCTGCCATGTAATGCTGGGCTCAGCAGTGCTGGGGCATGGGAGGTGCAGCACACTCCCCAACACATTTTGCCTTCACCACTGCCTTGGCCAGACCTTGCACAGTGTGGCAGGAGAGACACTCTAGAAACAATTATGACTGCAAGGGGAAGGGCTGTGCTCCCTCTCTCCGAGGGTGCTCAGCTTCCTGCTGCCATGATTCAGGGAATCTGCCCAGGCACATTTTATGAATTCTACTGAAGCTGTGGAGCTGCTGCATTAGGCAAACACCTGAAACAGTTGTCAAGTCAGCCCCGTGCCTGTCAGAGCTGCTCTACATTGCCCAGGCCAGGGACAGCAGATGCTTACCAGTAGCCTGCACATCCTCTGTGGCTTCCAGCACTTGCCCTGCACATCTCCCCTCGAGCTCCCAGCAGTACATCCCGCAGGCCCAGAGCCCTTTTTCTGGACTCCCTTCTAGAGCACCTGTAAAACAGGTGTGGAGATGTGGCAAAGGAACCTCCTGAGCTGTGTCAGAACACTCAGTGCTCAGCCATCAGCCCCTACCCACACAAGCCGAGCCAGCACAGGCACCACACAGCTGCTCTTTGGGGAGCCAAGGGCTGAGCAAGGAGAGTCAGATTAGGACCAAATCTGGCTCAGACAGGGGTGCACAGACCTGCAGAATGTCCCCCTGGCAGCCCTGAGCCAGGCACACCATGCTCTAGGGTTGAAATGCTGAAACATGGCAAGGAAACAGATCTACAGCCCCAGAAAAAGCTTCTGAATTAAAACTTTTAGTAAATCACGTTTTAACAACACAGATTAACACCAACAAGAGATGTGGCAAAAAAAATAATCAATTTTAGCTGTGCTGGAGGAGAACAGAGAGAAACCAAACCCCATCAGGAGGCACAGCGCCGCGCTGGGGGGCTGTGGCTGCAGGGAGCCTCAAGGCAGGAGAGCAGGTACAGGGTGATGGCACGACGGAGTCCCGAGGAGCTGCTGTCACCACTGTCAGACTGCAGGCAGCACTGCTGGGTCCTGGAGATTATATCTTCAAAATATACCTGGCTAAAGGATTCGTGTCTGACAGCTTCAAGCGTTAGACAATTTGTACAGCACGAGAATGTGTCTGAGCACTTGTCACTGTAGACTCCTACAGGAGCTGTGGCCACGCACCGGGCATGCCCTGCTTCTCTTCCAGGCACATCCATCACCTTGCACAGGCACTGTATGGAAATCACTGAGTACCCAAGCGATGCAAAGTGCTGCTGCCACTGCTGCAGTGAGGACACCTGGTCCCAGAACCCTGTACACATTCCTGCACCTCCACAGCCCTGATCCAGCTATGCTCTGGCTGCTGGCAAGGCAGAAATCACCACTTTGGTTGCAAGGCTGCTGCTGTCTCCTGGGGAAGCAGAGGAGGTAGTGCAGGTGCCTGTGCGATGGGAAGAAGGCAATACCTGTCTGTGCAGAGCCAGGAGCTGTCAGCAGCAGACAAAATCATGATCTCAGGTCCATTCTGGTGAACATTTGGAGATTCAGTGCTGCCTCAGGACCATTCTTTTCTGCCCAGGCTGGGAGCAAGAGCAGAACTCCTGGGTTCTGGCATCAGGAGAGACAGGCACCCCACATGGGGCAGCAAGGACCTGGGGAGCTATGAGCCCCCCCAGCATTTCTCCAGATGGGACACCTGGAGCCACAGCAGGTCCAGCTGCACTGATACCAGAGCTCAGGACACACACCTGGTGTTTGGGTCTGAACCTCTGCCCAAATGCATTCTGCAGTCCTTCTGTGTCATTTCCCCTACAACACCAAACACCTCATCACCAGGTGTCTGCTGCAGCCCAGAGCCTTCAGCCATGAAATTATATGGCTCTGCCTTGACCTCAGATTTTCCACAGTTAATATCTCCTGCAGAATACACACCACAGCTTGGGGGCATTCCTCCAACTCAGCCAGCAAGAAATGCAGCCTCAGAATGTGGATCTCTGCTAATTCCCTGGGAGGCTGCTCCCCTTTCCAGGGCAACCTCAGTACAAGGCCAGGAGCTGGCTCAGCTTCAGCAAGGGCTCCAGCAAGGGCCTTCTCCTGGCCCCAGCACCAGGGCCTGTTTGCATCCATCCCTTTGTGTTGGAAGGACACAATGCAGCTGTCTGTGAGACATGGGTCCCCTTGTCTCCTTCGCCCGCCCAGCCCATCCAGACTCCAGTGCTCCATCACAGTCAGTGCCTGCCCCCGTGAGAACAGGACAGGAGTTGCAGAAGAAAGACAAGGAGCTCCAGGCTGTGTGGGGCTGCCTGGTGGAGTCCTGTTCCCTTAGAGACCCTGGGACTCTGCTCACCACGCACTTGGCCCCAGACGGCTCCAGAAAAGGCTGATCCCAAAGCCCATCTGCCCTCCCTCCCAGTTCACACCAGTATCCCTCCAACTCCATATGTGGCTTTTTCTCCCACTGTGCCTGCACAAACAGGCTACACAGGCTCAACAACTGCAAGGGATCCAAACACACTTTCATTTTCCCACCTCCTTCCCGAGGATTTAGGAGAGATTCATGTGAAAACTCACAAAAATTCCTATCTGGGTGCACTGCAGAGCATGAGGCTGTGAGGGCACACAGCCCTGTGCAGGGACCAGGCTCAGGAGGGCTGGCACAAAGCTCCTGGGGCACCTTTGTCTGGGCAGCAAACTGTGTCCCACTGGGATGCTCCTCTGTGCCAGCAAACCGACACCTCCTCACCGTCCAGGGGGAGAGGAGCACCAAGACAGACCCACTGAGTCCTCCAACCAGGCAGGGGAGCCTCAAAGGCAATGCCCCAACCCCCAGGGAGGGGAGAAGCCCCTGACTTTCCCCACCACTCTCAGGTTGCTCCAGCAATCAAGAGGCATCTGATCTTCCAGGAGCCTGACAGAGAGAAGATGCTGGTGTCATTACCAAGTTAATTAGAAAAACTCAAATGGAGCTTTAAACATTTTTATAATACATTTGGGTCTTTTTGGCAGGATTATTGCAATCTTTTGGGTTTCCATTTCCCATTAAAGCACTCTCAGTAGTGCACATATAAAAGCCATGTGATCTTGGCTCCTTGCTGCTTTTTTTCCCTTTTTTTAAAGACATCTTTTTTCAGCTAAGATTTATTAAATATTGTAATCAGTTAAATTCTGGCAGCTTAAACATTTTCTTTAATAGCCTTGTTAAATGTGGATTAGATTTAAAATCCCTGCCTCTGAACTCTGGAGCAGCAGTATTTATATGCAACGTTAAAAAAAAATTAAAAGCTTTACAAAGTGGTAATTACTCCTCTGCTGCAGAAAGAGAGACACTGACTTCTAAGTTATTTTTAGGCAAGTTTTCCAGCCTCACCCTTCCCAGACAATACTATACAAGCATAATTTACTCTTCCTGAAGGACTCTCCCATCAAGGTGTGGGATACCTTGCAGATACCTGCAGAGCCCACACCACCAGCTGCAGCTTTGCTTTGTGACACCAGGAGCAGCCAGTGGCCACTGCAGGACACTGCTCCCTCTGAGCCCCCCAGGGTGGGTGGGTTCAGGGCAGTGTGTCCTGATGGGATGAGAGCAGGGCAGTGCACAGTGAGCCTCATGCACAGGACTGCAAGGTGTGTCTCAGCATCTGTGCCTGAGTTGGTAAAGTCTTTCTGGGAGGAGGTGGGATGGCTAAACACCCCTTCTGGTGGACTGGAAGGAAGCTGGAGTGTCCCAAGGGCTCCCAGAGGGTGCCCAGAGGAAAGTTGCCAGCCATGTAGGCAGCCTGAACTCCAGGAAAGTAAAACCCATATGAGGGAGGGAATGTTCCCCAATCAGTGCTGGACCACAGAGCTTTCCTAGCCCTGCACCCTAGTATGAGAGTGCAGGGAAGCCCACTCACAGCCCTGCCTGGGCAGCACTGAAACTCCTCAGCGCGTGTTGTTGGAAAGATGAGCTAGGCTGAATATTTCTGAGGAACAGAAGGTACCTTTGGGAGCCTTACCTGGGTTTTAATGAAGCTTTTTGCCATTGAATGTAAGTCAATTTTCTTGGAGTGATTACCCTATCTCTGGAGGGTATTGTAGGAAAAGATGAGAACTAGAGAGGGACAAGAATAATATTAAGGACTGGAACAATTCTCAAATAAGGAGAGACAGAAAAACAAGGTAGAAACAGAATGAATAAATAATAAATGGTCTTGAAGAGACAGTCTGGGAGCTCCTCTCATCCCACTCTCATAACAAAGAGGTAACATGATGTTGAATTAAAAGGTGGAATAAAGGGGAAACACTTTCCTCGTGTGAACTGTATATGAGGCTCAGCACGGCACAAGCTCAGGCATTCCCCAGGGAGCTCTGCTCTGCCTCACCAACACAACGGCTTCAGCCCCAGGATGCAGAGGAAGAGCCTGGGATCCACATGTGGCTGTGCTCCAGGTGGAAACCAGCTCCCTCCTGCGCTGGGGAGAAACTCGGAGTCAGTGTTCAGGGGCTGAGGTCCCTGCAGCCAGGGGTTGGGAAGAATGTTCTGCCAATGCCCTCACACAGCAATGCTGCATTCCCACCCTGGGGTGCCACCTTCCAGCCTCTGGATCTGTGTGTGGTCCCGCAGGGACTGCCATAGAGCCACAGGTAAAACACGGGGGTAAACAGCTTTAAGAAGTGCTAATGCAGGAAGAGGCTCTGAGCAGACTGTTCCTGCCTCAGCCAGCCCTGTGAAGTTGGCTCCCAGGGACGAGACTTCACGGAACAGAAACTCTCCTCAGTTCTGCACCAGAGAATGAAGACTTTCTCCCTTTAAAATTCATAAGCCAACCCAGCCTGTAAGTTACAAACTAAGGATCTCCTATTTACATATATCACTGCAACAAGCACAGTGCTCGTTATGAATTATTTAGCATGATGCACTCTCACGCCAGCCCTGCTTGTCCATGCCCTTCTCTCAATTAGGTCTTTATGACAGAGGGGGCAGCAATAAGAGGTCACTTATCTGTAAATAAAAGTGACACTGGGAGATATGCCAGAGTATTTATTTGTACGGCTGCATTACTGTAAAAACCTCTTTATGAAGACCAGCTCCTCACATTTATTTGTCTTGCAAAAACTGTGTTTAGCAAAATGTACATTGCACACAATTTACCCCCAACAGAAGTGCCAGAGCCAGATGTTCAGCGCTGACAGCTGCTTTCAGCTGCAGGCATGGAGCTCTGCCAGTGCCAGAGGCTGCTGCCCCCACTCCACAGTGGTGGGCAGGGAGCTGTGGCAGCTCAGCTGGTGCTGGGCAGCAGCCAGGAGGTGCTTGCCCTGTCCGGTGAGAGGCAACAGCTCCTTCAGCATCACATCCAGGCTGCAGACCCAGCACAGGCACCATGCAGGCATGGGAGACTCGCCAGGAGATGTTCTTCAAAGGAAACACTTTGTGTCAAAGAAGCAAATTTGATGACACTGAACCTTCTCACAGCCCCAGTTTGGGTTTGCCAATTTATTTGGCTTTCAAAAGGAGAGTGTCTTAAGCAGAAGTTTTGGTGCTTTTCCACCTGACACCATTAATGTTGTTACAAAGTACAAATTCAGTAAGGACATTATGTTCTTCATTTTGGACCAAATTAAGCACTTCCCCACACAGACAGTCTGCCCTTTGTTCCGTGTTTTATGGTCCTCTCTGCTTTGTAGAAGTTTTTGAAAAGTCATTTAATGTCAAGCCAATGTTTCTGGGCTTTTTGAGCCACAAGCAAACAGAAAAATCATCTTTTTACCCCACTCCCCAGGCAGCTCTCTCCCAACTGCAGCTGCTCCTCCCCTCTCCGCCTGGCAGCCTCCATCCATCGCACCAATCAGTCTTCACAGGATGGCTGTGCCAAGGCTCCCTCCTGCTGTCCAACACAGGGCCATGGCCCCAGGAGACAGAGGAGACCCCATGGACTCCAGCCGAGCAGGGATCCCACAGGCTTCAGTCTGCAATGGTCCACAAATTCATTTGCTGTGAGTGGGATCAAGCTGCATCGAAAATCAAACCGCTGCCTAACGGAGCTACTCATCAACAGGCAATATCTCTGGGACCATCCTTGGTGCAAGGGAGAGGAGCATGGGATGAAGGTCCCTGATGCCCAGCACATGCCTACGCACACAGGCCCCTAGTCCCTTGTCCCCAGAGGAGGTGGCCAGTCCAGCCTCACTTTTCCCTGTGCCTGCAAAAGGGTCTGAATCCCAAATCCATGCAAAGGGAGAACAGCATCTCTGTCCAGAATGCCAACGGGTGCCCAGGCCCCAGGGCCAGGGCTGGCTGCTGTGTGTCCCCTCAGTGTGGTGGGACAGGGCAGGGGGGCTGGGGGCTCCCCTGCCACTGTGGGATGGGGCCAGGGTCCTGCACACCCAGCAGCAGCCCCTTCCTGGGCTCAGTGCAGCTTTTCCCAGGAACTGTTATTAGCCCGGTATGGGAGGTGATAATAACAAGCCATTAATGGGAATCTGTTTGAGTGCCACTGTGTGGCAAGATCGTAAATTAATGGCCGTTTCATTTATTGTCATTTTATCCATAACAAGATGCTGATTTTCCCCCCGGGATAATGAAATTGATCTGCAAGAGCCATAAATCCTGGCTGTGGCTCGGCTGGAGCAAGGTGCTGGATTGATGGAATAATGGCTGGGATGTGAAAGCCCATGAATTGTGGGGCTGGGTGGAGGGGGTGGCCGTGCCAGGGGCCATGCCCAGGTCGCTCCCGCGCCACAGCGCTGTGCAGGCCAACAGAGAGGCATTTCAGGGGTCGGACCAAGAAGATCCAAGTATCCCTCGGTGGCTTGCATTTTCTGCTCATGGAAAATCGTTTTTTAAAGGCAAACCAAAACGGCCCAGGGCACTCCCTGACCTTCACCCCATCAGGGGTGTCCCAGACAGATGCTGCCCAGCCTGCCTGTATGCCAGCGGCTTGGGGTCAGCCAAGAGGAGGATTGATGGCT
>NW_008658093.1:110310-121300 GCF_000695815.1 Acanthisitta chloris | reverse complement strand
CATGCTGGAAATTTATAGCATCTATTGAGCTGAAATGCTTCCTTTGCTTCAGGTTCCCTGCTGATCCCAGGACCCCCAGCCGAGGACCTTTACTTGGTGCACAAGTCTGGCTACACAATAACAACTGCCTGGAAATAAAAATTACAGGTGAAAGTTTCTCATAATTAGATCTTCAAATGGAAAAAGTAGTTAGAGCTCTTGGGATGATGAGGACTCTCTTAGTCCTGCTGCAGAGGCACCTGCCCAGAGGGGTCCTGCAGCAGAGGAGGACTGTGGGGAGGAGACACTGGGACCCTCAGCTGTTCCCAGGAGCCCTCTGCAAACCAGCACCTCCTGTGGCTGGGTGTAAAGAAGGGTTAACAGCTTTCTGGGTTTTTTTTCCTTGCATAATTCAGCAGAGACATCATTTTAACTATTGCTATTTTTCTCACTCAGGTATGAGAAATATTAACTGGCCAAACTTTGCTGTGGCTGTCACCATCCTTTTAGCAGTGTGATTGCCAGCAGGGATTTATCGTCCTCCCTGCACCTGGGTTATTTGAGTTTTGCTTTGCTGCAGGGCCAGGGCAACAATAAATTTCCTTTTCCTCTGGAACATGCTCTAACCTCTCATTTTCTAATAAAGTGTTAAACCTCGGAGCAACCCACACTGGCCCTGGTGCTGGAGAGGAGAGGAATTCCAGCTGAGCCAATGAGCTACCTGCTGCAGACTGGAGGGCACCCTTAGAGGCCAGGACAGCTCTTCCTGAGGAGGCTCTCATGAATTCTAGCTTCTCTTTCTAGGGAGAGCTTCTCCCTAGGCACAGGCAGCCCCTACCCCTCCCCACCCCATCACACCCCACACCTGAAGGCATCAGGGAGGGGCTGCAGGAGAAGCTCCCAGACCCACCCAGCAAGGCCTGACCAGGACAGTGATAAAAGGGAGCAGCTCGGGGAGATCCCCCACCCCACAGTCAGTGTGTCCCCAGTGCAGCCCCCACCTGCACCACCCCACACTCCTGCAGCACACGGCTGGCTGGACCCCGGCCACTGGCAGAGGTGCAGCAAGAGCTGCTGGCAGCACTGAGCCCAACAGTGGCACAGGGTTTAGCCTGTGAAAAAGGGCTCCTGCTGGCAGCCTGCCACTCCCATCATCAGAGCTCTTCCTGCTCCTGCAGGGCCGTGGGAGAGGCTGATGGGACAGGAGGGATGATGGGGTCATCTGCTGCTCATCCCACTACAGAACCAGAGGCAGCTGCGGTGCCAGGTTTCACTGGCACAGCTGGTTGGTGAGTTATGGCAAGAGGCTGCGTTGTGGTGATATGGTTTTTTCAATATATTCTGTTTGGATTGGCAAGTTGGTCTCACTCTTTCTCAACTGACTGACAAAGCACTATACAGGGGATTAGTCCTCTTGGAAGCTAAAGAAAGAGGTAATTTGGGTTGTTTATAGCCTGCAGGGGTAGAATCAAAATGTACAATACTGAGAGAGTCAAACTTTTACAGCGTGTGGCAGAGCCATAACTCAGAGCAAGTATCACACATTACAGTCCTGTGAAATGCATTCCCGTGACAAAAGGCTGGAAAGGCAGAAAGAATGAGAGGAATTAATCTGTTGGTGGGACAAATATTGTAATGAAGACAGGAAGTGCCAAGAAAATTAACCCCCGCATGGGTCAGTATTGGCATCAGAGCATTTAGCCCAGAAATCCAGGCTGTGCACTCTGTGTGGCGTCGGAAACAGCCCCGGCCTGGTGGCTCTGCTGGGTGGGCACAGAGGAGCCCCAGTCTGACCTTGGCTTTTCTGCACTAAAAAGAGTAACAGCTTTCCCTCAACTGGGTTTTGCTATATTTTCATAGCTATTAAATCTAATTGTTGAGATAGAGTTATAAAATTATAATTTTAACCATGCAATTTAGATGGAGTAACCGGTCGCCTATTTCTGTGATTATCCCTGATTATTAAATGAACAGCTGCCTCCAAATATGTTTGCAACAAACTAATTCAATGAGTGCATGTGCCTGAATATTCATGGCCCTGATTCGCAGCGCAGACTTTTTCACCGTAGCTTTAAAAGTTAATTTATCCTGGCAATTTAAATAAATCCACTTCCATCAGCCTTGGTTCAAACTCCAGACTTTAACACACCGAGTTTGGCAGGGAGGAAGGTGTCCCAGCCCCTGCCTCAGCAGCCGCTGCCATAGAGCACTGTCAGAGCCAGCGCCGGTGTTGATTCCAGGCTGCTCTTGTGTCTTGTTTGTTCATTTGACAACCCTTCTCTGCGCAGCCCTAACACAGTGTGACACTCCACAGTCTGTTTGTTTTAGCTTTTCCACTAAAATTTGCAATCATGCCAAGCAGCTGGGAAATAACCTGCCCTCCCCAAGCACTGAAATATGGGTTCAGCTGGCCAGCACGACAGCCAGCCAGTAGCTCCCCCGGCTGCTGGGCTAGAGTTGGCTGAGGAATGGCTCCCAAGCTCCACACTCATCCTGCCATCAGGAATTTCATTGTCCTCCTTGTCAGGGAGGTGCCTTGTGTTGCCACCAGGCAGGGTGATGGATAAGAGGGGCCCAGGCATCTGGCAGTCAGGGGCAGACAGCACAGACTGGGGCAGAGCTGTGCCTGAGTCTGGCTCTGCATGGGAAAAATGCTGCTGTCCCCAGCCTGGCCTACAAGAACACTGAATGGGTTCCTTGAACTTAAATCTCTGCACATTCTTCCCAGAGCAAGCTGCACTGCTACTGACTACTGCAGCATTTTAATAATAGACATGACACAATACACTGCTTAAAAAACCGAACGTACTGCCCTGTAACACGAGCAGGTGCCCGAGGACAGTTATTTCACCTGATGCTGCTGCTATTATGAAGCCCTGGAGTTCCCCCCAGGGTCTCCCAGCTACGACGGCAGCGTGCAGCCTCTGGACCCTGACAGAAACCTCCTGCACTTGGGAATGTGCTAGGATTTACATACTTACTGGAGAGAAACAGCAGCTGCTCAGGAGGCAGGCTGGGCTCCCAGGACGCATTTCCGAGGTGCCTATTAGGCAAATGCTGGCAGTCCATGCCCGGGTTCTCCAGGCAATCGATCCATCCTGCCCCCGCGGAGTGTCGGCAGCCGCTCCGCTGGAACGGGCACGCACCAGCCTGGAACGCCGAGCCTAGTCGGGGCAGTGACTTGTGCAACCTCCGAGTGCAACAGCTTCCTCACATCCCCACAGACATGTCCCTTGGCAATCACCATTAAAAAAAACAGTCTTTTAAAAGCTTTTATTAAAGATCCGAGAAAAAAAAAAAAAAAAGAAAAATCTGTTAAAGTATTTGAAATGTAAAGTAGGGCTTTCATTTCAACAGCATCCCTGCTGCCTTTTGTCTCTTCCTGTACAGAGATTTCACAAGAAGATCCACAGTTTGACAGATGTTCAGATGATATTAAAGGCAACATCTGATTGTGGGGGAAAAGAAACAGTTTGGCTGAGCTGGTCCAGAGCTGTTGGACTGTGACCGGCTGCTCTGCAGAACCAAACACTGATGGAAAGGAGGGCTCAGAGGGGCCTGGCAGCCCCTGAAAGAGAGAGGATCACATCCCACACCCACAGCCTTCCCAGCTCCCTGAGCACAGCATGTCCTCCCAGGGGATGTGCCTCTGTCAGTGTGTCCTGGGCCCTCCAGGTGTGAGGGTTTCGGTCTGGCTGGGGGGATGCCACACCTCTGCAGTCCCCATGACTGAGACTGCACCATCTGCCCAGTTTTCCTGAGGGTGCTGAGGCTGCATTGCTCACAGGGCCCTTTGTGGTGGGTGGGCACAGGGACAGGCACATGCTCCCAGAGATTGCCCCGTCACTGGACTCTGCTTGTCCCAGGCATCACCTATGGGAATTCCCAAGGATCCACTTGTCCCTGTGTACCAGTCCCTTTGGGAGAAACCAAAGCTCCTGCTCAGCCCGTGTATGGCTGCTCCCAGCCCTGTGTCCCTGCTCTGTGCTGTTGGCCCCACAGGCAGGGCAGGAGCAGGTCCTGCCCCGGGACCAGGGGCTCTGGGTCCCTGCCCTGGGAGTGGGGCTCAGCCAGGATACTGCTCTCTTGAAGCCAGGAAGGCAGGAACAGGCACCAAGGAACGCTCCTGGTGTTCTAACAAGGAGCGATAGATTAAAAAGCTAGTTAAAAATTCATCCAGGAGAGGCAGAGTTTCCCAAGCATATCAGAGTTAATATTTATAAAGGGGATTGTTGCTCAGTCTCAATTATCCTAAAAGCTTGGTACAATTGATGCATTGGAGAAACCACGAACACAGGCATGTCAAGGGAAAACCATTCCCTGTGACCGCTAACAAAATGCAATCAGATCTGCAGCATGTGGAGCCAATTGATTTTCAACAAGTCATACAATGTAAACAAATGATTGATTCTCAGTGCTTTCACTTCTGAGCAAGCAGCCAGACACCTCTCCAGCTCCCGGCACAGGTGAGGCTGGAGGTAAACACGGCTGCAGCGGGGCGGCCACAGCCCTTTCATCAGCTAGAGAACAGCAGGAGCTTTGATTTTTGTTCCCCAACCCCTTGAGCAGCCACTAAATATTGAACAATTCCTCACGTAAGCAGTCCCCGATCGTGTGAAATCCTTCTGCTGCCAGTGGTCATGTTGGACCACATTCTGCCTTCAATGAGAGCCGCGTGTTTTTTATTGCTTTTGCATTTTGCCTCCTCTGATGTTTCCAGCTTTGCTCTGATTTACTCCAGACAGATGAGACAGGAATATCTCCAAGAGCTTTACTTTGTCAGTGGCTGCAGCAGCGGCAGGCGCTGGTGTGTGTCTGCACTGGCGTACGGCGGCTGCTCAAATCGCTCCCTGGGAAACCAATAAGCTGTACTCCACCACACCGTGCCCCTGGGTATGGCAAATTAACCTCACCCCCATGCCAGCAGGCTGCTCACAGCAGCACTGTCCCTGGGCAGGGGTGGGCACCCAGGCTGCAGCACCGTTAGAGCCGCAGGGCACCGAGGCCGACTGCTGGCTCTGCTCCCTCTTGCCCCTGGTCGTGCCCTGCCAGTTGTTTTGGTGCTGCAGAGGCCCCAGTGCCGGGCAGTGCATGCTCTCCCCACCCCTCTGAGCCCCGCTGGGCTGCTGTTGGGATTGCTGATGGAGTATCTGAGGGGGAGTCACATTTCCATGAACTGTGATAATTATTGCAATAGCGATAGCACCGTGTTTCCAGAGCTCCTCCACCCGCCTGTTCCTGACCCGCGTGCAGAGCGATGAGCTATCAGGTGCTTCAGTCCTGAGGATGGCCAGGAAAGAGGAGCCACTGCCCCGTGTCCCAGAGACCCAGGGAACAAGGGCCTGGAGCTCTGCTCTCCCAACCGTGCCAGCCCCCTTACGCCAGCGGTGGAGAGCAGCCCTTGGGACCGAGGGTGCCTGGGCAGCCTCATCCAGCTGCCACCTCAGATATCCCTCCTGGGATGCAGCAGCTCTCTGGCCAAGGAACCGAGTCCTTCTCAGGCACAGCCTCCTCTTCCCAGGGCCCTCTGGGGTTGGGCATTGCCCGCGGCGTGCGTGGTGGGACGAGCGCTGTGCAGAGGGCTGGTGGTGCCCGCAGCATGCCGTGGGCTGCCAGGCACTGTGCCCGCTCCCGGCATCAGGGGCTGGCACCATTCCCCACGAGTGGGCACAAATTCCTGCTAAAACACAAACAAAAGAGGAGGCGGCAAAGCTGTCACTTGCGTGGGCGCTGACAGATTCCTGCGCAGGGAGGGACTCCACCAGGGCCACGAGTGTTTCTGTTTCAAATTAAAATGGTCTTTTTAAAGCGGATTAAAACTCGTGAAAGCAGCCATGAACATCTGTGATCTCCCCGCAAAGGCTTTCCTGGCTCTTTTAGAAATTGCCCTGTTCCTATTATAATATCAGCGTAATTCTGCCTCTTTATTTCAAGCTTGAAAGATATTTATATTTCAAGCAATTTTTACAGAGTTCAAATGTGAATCGCAAGCTGTTTTTTCTGCTTATATATTAATTGTGTGTGTGTGTCCAGTGCTAAGCCTTATTGCCATGTAATTTGTACGACGTAATTAACCATGTAGAAACCATATTACGTTGTGTTTGGAAGAGTTACATCCAGTTAATCTAATTGACTAATAACATGTTTTCATTTAGCAGCACTTACTGTATTTCCAGTGATTGAATTAATGTCATGTTAACGGCTGCTTTTTGCAACAACATTTGGCATAAATTGCATTAAAAATTGATGTTCGTACAAATGTATTTTGAATACAGCTCAGCATGTGGCCTGGGAAAACACTCCTGTTGTTTATTAAATCAGCTCTACTTGTGAGTGCGCTCCGAGGCACAGCACTGCTGCCCTGCCCTTGTGGGGGGACCCTGGGGACCACCTTCCCTCTCTCCTGCTCTGCATCTGAGCTGCCCTGCCTGCAGTACAGACTCCTCTCACTCCATTGGGCAGGTAGTGTCTGGGGTTAGAGCTTCCCTGCCTGGGCTTCCCGGACAGGTTTTTAAAGGAATCTCTGTTGATGAGACTGTGATGGGAAAGCTCTGGGCACCTGTTGGGCAGAGGCAGACCCAGAGGCACCACCAGCCATGCTCCTCTGTGAGCTCCCACAGCAGCTACAGACAGGATGGACATGTCCTCCACAGCCACCTCCTTCCTTCCCATCTGTGTTCTCCAGTGGTCCCCAGGAAGTCAGGTTGATATGCCTGTAGCCTGGAGAATCACACTTGCTTTGACCCACTGTGGAAAACAACAGAACTGCAGTGCCTGGGCCCCACTCCACAGCTCTCCCTCTCCAGAGGGGCCAGGAGAGTAGGTATGGGCAAAGTCCATGGAGCACAGCCAGGCCAGTGCTGCCCGAGACTGCAGCCATGAGCATGATGAAAAAGCCTGGCGATCTCCCTGTTTCTCCTTGATGGATTAAAAGCCCTGATGTATTTTTTTTTATTCTATACCCAGCAGTGCATTCTGTTCCTGCTGGAAGAAGGGTTTGGTTTAAGATACTTGTAAAGCCAAAGGTAAAAAATATAGACAGGAAAATTGTGGGTTGTGGTGGCTCTTGTCCAGGAGCCTGGAAAGCAGGAAAACAAGGCACAGATACATTTGTGCTGATGTCAGCCTGATATCTTGTCTCCTCACAGATATTTTCCATGTTGTTACAAAAACACATCTGCCCAATCTGTGTAAGCACCTCCTGTCGGTGTGTGCCACCCCTGGCACGGTCTGCATGCCCCGAGGGAAGGAGTGTCCTGCAGATCCTGCTGGAATGGCAGAGACATGGTGAGGAAGGCAATGCCAAGCTGGACAGCACAGTGCAGCAGGGAAGAGCCTTTGCCTCAGAGCACAACCACCAAAACCAAACCTTGGTCAGCCAGAGAGGGAATCAGCAGTAGACATGGAGGAAGGTGTGGGCCGACCCCACCAGCCAGGAATATTGCTTCCAGAAGCCCTCGGCACACTGCAACCAGAGCCAGTCCCTTCAACTCATGGACTCAAGCTGCACCTGAGAATCAGGACTAAGAGGGCTGACAGCCCCAACTCACAGGAATGTGCATCACTGGTCCCCAGTGTGTCACTGCGTTTCACCAGAGACATCGGGAAAACAAAAGCACACCCAGAAAGAGGTTTAAATCACAGAACCACAGAGCAATTAAAAGTCATGTTCATAAGAGCCATTAGTGCTGATTTTCGCACTCTTTACATAGGAGCAGCACATAATAATCATTTCCAATTAAATTACGCTTCTCCAAGGTGCATTAACCACTTTTATCCATCCGATTAATTGGACCCATCTCTGCTGCATGGAGCAGTTACACCACTCCAGAGGGAAAGCAGACAGTTAATATCACCTGCTGCTGCGGTGCTAACACGGGAACACTCTGCTGTCAAACCCATGGGCACACTCACTGCAAACTGTACACCCAAACAGCTCTGGTTCCCTGTCCTGGCACTGCCCTAGACTCTGCTCACCCTTGCAGTGTGACAGGACATGCCAGGGCTCCACACCAGCACTCGGATCTGGCTGCTCCCTTCCTCCCAGGACACGGTGCCTGGCGGTTCTGCCAAAGGCAGCAGCTTCAGTGAGGAAATTGCAGAGGGCCCAATTTGTGTGGGAAGAGCTGTCTTGCTGCCATGACCTGGGGGTGAAAGTTTATTTACTTGAGAGTGGCAAATGTTTCCATGCAAATTCTTCTGGCAGTCAATTCTTCAGACTCCTGTTGGTGAGAAATTCAGGGAGATTCCTCCCACACAGTGAGGGCAATGCCTGTACAGCACAGCAGCAGCAGAGGGTCAGTGTATATCTGAAATACAGCGAGGGAGACACCCAGATGTGTGCCTGGTGGCCCCAGAGCATATGCAGAGAGTGCACAGACACAGGGGCAGCTGCACCTGGGCTGGAATCTCAAGGTGCCTTCCCACCAAGAGGTAATCTTAAAAACAGTTGCCTACTGGCTCTGGGGTTTTGAAAATGAGGTCAGTACAGTTCCATGAGCCCTGACACTTCCTCATGATTGCAGGTCCTCTGTGGGAGTGACCACCTGGACACACCTTGGGGTTTGGAGTAATTCCCCTGTGACAGGAGGCAGTGCACGCGTGGGAACATCCAAGTGTACCCAGAACAATGCCCACGTGGGCCTCAGGTTAGGGACCAGTGAGACTGAGTGGGCATTGGAACACCACCAGGGGCCCTAAACCAGAAACACATTGAAATGAGCAAGAATGGGACAGAGCTGGCCCATGTCTGAGAGAGGTCTTTTCCAGGATCCTGCCTGGGGAGCCTCTGACCTGAGCTGGAGGGGAGGTGTTGGGATGGCAGGGGGACACGTGTGTGATCCCATGTGTCCATGCCCATGCTGTAGAAAGGGGAGTGCTCTCACTCATTCTCTCCGCAGGCACGGATGACATACCCTCAGGAGCATGCAGTTATCAAAATGTTATAAATTGCTGCCTTTTAAATAGTGTGGTAATTTGCTAGTCCATTACAGGAGGAGTTGTAGGATACAAGGAGCATGCTATGAAAAATTAAGTCTTCTGCGTCACCGCTGACCTCCGCAGCTGAGGTGCTCTCAGAACTGCTCCATTATGTCAGCCTGCCCTGAGCAATTAGCCATCTGTCAGCGCTCATCAGCGTGTCACCGTGCCTGGGAGGACAGCGTGTGCCTGGCAGCTCCCTTCCCACAACTGCTGGCTGTGGAGGTGCCAGCCAGCACCCTGTCAGCACCACGGTCACCAGGAGAGGGGCCCAGCAGGGACCTCAGCGGCTCCGCAGCCACCTTTCCTCTAATCACACATTTCTGTGGCCATCACTGTGAGCTGCACCAGCTAACTCTAGTCCAGCAGTTTCACTTTCTGAATTGCTTCAACTTGGAAACAATCCTTCCTCATGAGAAGCCGTGTCCCAGTGGCAGTGCTGCTGCCCAGTGCTGTCTGTGCAGAAGGCAGTCTGCTCTGCCATGGCAGCACTGATGCTTCCCAATGGGTTGTGTTCCTCTGGGGCAGCAGTAGCTGTGCTCCCCATCCAGCATCTTGCTGACAAATGCACAGGTCTCCTCTTCTTGTGACAGTCCTCAGACCTGTCACAGTCTCATTACCTCCAAGATTCCAAAAATCCTACTTTTCCAGTGCTGAAGCAAACTACCATCTTTCTACATAGTCTATATTTTTTTTGTTCAAGGGAATATGGCCTATGATACAGATCATCTTTAGTCTCTTAAAGGATTCTTGGGACTCCTGCAGGTCTCAAAGACAGGGATATGAATCTTCCCTTTGTTGCCCACTAACAGAGACACACATCAGAGGTCCTCCAGGCTCTGAGCCAAATGCTCCTTAAGGCCAGGAAAGGTGCACATCAGCCCAGGACTGTCTGCAGTCAGGGGAGGGTGGCAGCTCTGGGGCATTCAATTTACACCAGGAGAATTATGTTCATTACAAAGGTTTTGTGCAAGGCAACAGGATATTTCTCCGAATCCATGTTTAATTTCTGCACATAAATCCCTCTGAACCTAAACTTTCCATTTATTTTATGTGCTTAGATATTTCCTCATGAGTTGCAGGTGAAATCCACATCCTGGCACACACATAAAAGCAAATGCAGAAGGAATGTGTCCTGGCAATATACACATCATCCCCAGAGATAAATATTTTCTTTCTGGGGAGGAAACACACAAATACCAGCTATTATTTTCTTTCAAAATATATACATTTCAGGACAAAAATAAACATGTGAACACAGGATGTGTTACTTCCAGGCTTTCTGCTGAGAGCTAAGGTGACAACCAGCAGTTTGGAAGAAACTTGCACACAAGTTATGCTCAGCCAGCTCATTAAAAACACATCAGGGAACCACCAGCACCCTGGGAACCCCCACAGCACTCTCTGGTCCTATTGCACACACAAAATACACACAAAATTGCTGCCGTTCTAGGAGAACCCAGCGAAACAGGGAATGCAGAAAAGGTGGCAGCTGCATGGGGCCAGGGGCTGGCACAGCCTGGCAGGGACCCCACAGCCCCCCACCCAGTGCACCCAGTGCACCCAGTGCACCCCATCTCCCCCCTGGGATGAGCCAATACTTCTGCCACGGGGGCTGTCCTGGTCCCTCTTGGTGCAGGAGAGCTGAGAGCTGGGGCAGGACCCCCCTAGTTTGCATCCTCCACATCACATTCCTCCCAGGAACACCGTGAGGGAGCTTTGTGGGATTGTGAATATGAATTGCTTTGACCTCACTTAGTCTGATATGGTGGAGTATTAAATCTCTATTTTTCAAGCATTAAGCCTGTGTAATAGAAGGATGCTGCGAGCAATTTGCAGTAAGATGAAGGGATATTACTGTCCTGGGAGACAGACAAGCCAACCACATCCACAAATTGATAACAGAGATAGTGGCTTAGGTTCATGCTAGCTATTAATTAAGGGCATGTTTTATGTGGAAGACAATAGCAGCTTACACAGGCAGGTGCTCGCTGGCCTCCCCTCCCCTGCGGTGAGCGGCGCTCCCGGAGCT
>NW_008658093.1:105537-110222 GCF_000695815.1 Acanthisitta chloris | reverse complement strand
GCGGGAGCTGTGCCGCCGGGAGCAGCGTGCGAGCTCCTTCAGGGACAGGCAAAGGCTCGGCCAGCGCAGAGCGTGCTGAGAGCTCCACGGCTCTGGCTGCTAATGAGCACTAACCGTGTCCCAGGCTCTTCCTCTGCCCTCAGAACTCGCTGCCTCGTTAGCTGGCTGATCCCTAGCTCTCTGCAAAGAAATCCAGCAGCAGGTTTCATTCCTTCTTGCCTCTCCTCTCCTCTCGGCTGTGGCAGCATCCCACCCCGCTAAGGGATGCTCTCCCTCTCCCACTCATTGCTCTCTGTGGGTTTGCACTTCCCAGCCCCTGCAGTGGGACTCTCTCAGCATCTCGCATCCACCGATTGACCTGGGCTGATTACACAGCCACTAATTTTGTCCTAATTACCAACAGACTATTACCCTTTTACAACCTTCTGCTCTTCGCCCTAGAATTTAGCAGCAAGCCTGCGACATGCCCTGGCAGCTGACCCCCATGCTGGCACCTCAGTCCCACCACTGCTCCTGCTTTGCTCAGGAAACCAGCTCTCTCCCCAGTCTCAGCTAGGTTCCCTGAGCAGGGCCAGCCCCCAGGAGCTTGGCCTTGGGAGCCTGCAGCCACCCACGGCAGAAGGTGAAACACCACAGAGGGCAAAACCCAAGAAACTCCAACCAGTACCCCCAGAGCCCGTCCAGCCAATGCAGCCAAGGTACATGGTGGGTCCAGAGCACCAGCAGTGCCGTGGTGTCCGAGTGCTCTTCTGGAAAGAGTCTTCCCTGCTGGGAGTTGTAAAGCCAAGCAGTGCAGGTCAGCCACGGAGGTACATTGGAGGAAGTGGCAAAACAGACCCGTGTGACAAATCATCCCTTCTTATGGACAGGCATCTATGGAGAAGACCCTAGACAGATAAATCAGGGGACTAGGCTGGGGAGACAAGTTCATTTTTTTCCAGATGGGACTAGAGAACAGTTAGAGAATTGAGGTGGTGAGGACAGGAGATGGGTCCAGACAGGCTCCCATTGACACTGACATGTCAAAGCCCCCGTGCTGCGTCACAGGCAGTTCACACACCTTTCTGGAAACCTGTGCCCAAAGATGGGGGGAACTCCTGGCAGGAAGCATGAGCTCTTACAAACCACAACAGCTCCATCCAGGCTCTCATGATAAAGTGTCCCCTGACCACTGGTTCCCAGAGACATTGGATGGACCAAGGGAATGTCCATGAGCTGGACAGGAGGGGACCTGCTCAGACATCCCTAGCTGAGCAGAGCTAGGACAGGCAGGCAGGGACCTGGGCAGGGGCTGCTGGAGAGGGACATGCTGGTTGCTGGTGAGAAATCAAAAAACATACAGAACAAAGGGAAAGAAAGGACAAGCTGGAAGTCAGGCCACCGAGGATGAAAGGAGCAGCCCTCATGAGCAGGAGTGCTCACAGCTGCAGACACATCTGGCCACAGGCTCATCCTGTCTGCATCAAAAGCCCAATGCACATGTGCTTATGAAGGCAAAATACGGCCTGGGCTGAAGGGACCATCATCCCAGCAAGTGTGGGACCATCTGTGCCCTCACATACTCAGCACCCGTGCCCACATCCTGTGGCTCCCCAGTGCCAGTGTCGGCACCGTGCCACGCGCTGCCAATGACAGTGTCCCAGGCTGCTGCTGCAGCCCAGCTGTACGTCTGGTCTTGGGTGAGGAATTTCTCTTTACACCAAACTGTCTATTCAAGTCATAAAAATAGGCTTTTTTTCCTTCTGTAAGTGCAACACTTTTCATATTTTTACTTCCAGCTGTCTAGATAGTATTTCACTTTTTTCATTTCTAGTGCTCGCTCTCAGTTATTTAATGTGAATTTCTAGGGCATGGTGCCCTTAGCAGACATCAGAGCAATATAACACAAGAAATCAGATATATACTGTTCCAGGAGAAGGCAGGAACAAAAAGACAAACTAGGCTCTTAATACATATGGTGCTTTTGATTCATGGAATATAGAAAATTGTATTTGATTATATCTGTAATGGATCCTCGTAACTTTAGATTAGGGTTATGCTGATGGCCTAACTAATGGACAGTTTATTGCAGGAATAGATTTCATCCTATCATATTTTTTCCTGGTATCAATTACTTTGAATGTTTAAATGTCTCATTTCTGTGGATGTTTATTGCTCAATTTTCCTTTCTAAGAAAACCCTACACACACACAATGCCCTGGTGTTCTTCTGCTAAGGGGCAAGGAACCACAAGCTGTGATCCTGGAGCCCAGAAACTCTGGTCATCTCCAGCTGCACAGGGCAGGAGATCCACCCTGGAGGCTCACAGCTACCAGCATCATCAGGGCACTAAGCTGTGAGGAACAGAGCCAGAGCTCCCTTAGCAGACATCTGGATGCTATTGGAGAAAAAAATGAAATTCAAAGATTTGTTAAATTAACCTGTCTCAAAGGGCAAAGGACCGTGTGGGATTGCTGCCATGAGATCAGCAGCAGAGCTGGTAAGAGAGGCTGGAAGCAGCAGTGGTTTGGTGGAAAACAGCTCATCTTCAGTGCACTGAAACTGTATTATTAGTGAATAATAATGACAACAACAACAATAACAACAACAATAACAATAACAATGTATTGTTTTAATAATAATTATTAGAGAATTATATTAGTGAAGTCCTGAAGAATGGAATCATTACATTACTACCCTCTGAAGCAGTGCAGGACCTTGAAGGAAATGCTTGTTTGCTAGTAAGTTTAGGAGGCTGTGGAGACAACAGAGATGTTACCTATTGATCCCAGGGCCAGAGGGCAAAGAGGCTACCGGATTTTTTAAACTTATTTTTACTTTGCCTGGCTGTAACCATGCCTGAAACCTTCTCAAAAAAAAAATAAAATCAAAAAATCCCCAAACGAACACAAAATAGTAAAAAAAAAAAACCCAAACAAGAAAAAAAATAAACTTGCAGAGAAAAACACCACCTTTGTCCCACTCTCAATACGAGCCCAGCTGCTCAGCACTGCTGATTTCTGAAAGATCTCTGCTACTTACTCTATAAAAGTGTGCCTTGCCTCACTCCAGGATTGATGCCTGCCAGCCAAAGGAGGGCCATGAGGTTGGTCTCCCCAAAGAGCAGAGATCACCAGTTGGGAACAGACACTGAGCACCGGAGGCACCTGCCAGGGCTGCTGGCTGACAGTGCTGGTGGGCAGCACAGGCTACACGTCCCAAA
This sequence comes from Acanthisitta chloris, assembly GCF_000695815.1. NCBI lineage: Eukaryota > Metazoa > Chordata > Aves > Passeriformes > Acanthisittidae > Acanthisitta > Acanthisitta chloris. The sequence goes on along the minus strand of NW_008658093.1, from coordinate 107,020 downwards.
GGGTGCCTGGCAATGGGAACTGATTTATTTCAACCTTCAGCTGAACTCTTCCATTTGCCCAGCTTGGCCAGTGGGGAGGCTGCTGGCCATCTTCAGTCCCAATGTGTTTTGCTCTCACAGCCCCTATTTCCCAGGGAAGGAAGAGCCTGGCAGTGGGGACACGTGGTGGCCTCGTTGCAAAGGGCAAGGCAACAGGTTGGCCACAGTAAGAGGCATTTTCCATAGTCAGGTGGAATTGCTGTACCCTGGATTTTCCTGGGGCCTTTTCCCCAGTGCTTGGAGGAGGCCCAGCCTGAGTTCCAGCCCCACAGACAGAGCAGCCCAAGCGTGGAGGCTGCTCAAGGACACAGCAGGGGAGGGAGGGGATGCTGCTCGGGGGCAGCCCCGTGGGGCTGGGAGCTCTGGGAGCGCCAAGCTGCCTTGGCTTGCTTGGGCACACTCATTCACATATGGGTGGCATGTTATTGCTACTCCAAGAAGAGAGCTGGATCCACTTATTTTTTTCATTAAAATGCAAATTAATTTAATAAAAAGTGGAATTGTAAATTAATGAAGCACTTTAAAATTCTACATAATACAAGGCTAATACTTACTCTGTAGTATTTCCCCCAGTTAATATCACCAGTAACTCCCATGGGTAGGACAAGCTCTGCTGATCTCACTGACCGAGCCAGGGTCAGAGCTCACAGGACAGGCACGGGGGGGGGGAAATACTGCTCAGGACCATCTGTCTTCAGGGCAAACCTGGCTCATGAAAACAAAACTTTACCTTGAACACACAGGTGCAAGGTTTGCTGTCTGCACCTTCCTTTTTTAACTTCTACTTGTATGCAAACACTGTGGGAAATTAATCCTTAGAAAAATCATCCTTAAAATAAAGTAGAACCAGAGATGCACACTGGGAAAATATTGGTCAAAGTGAGTGAGGTATTTCCAACAGGATCAATCGCTCCTGACTTACAGGTCCACATCTGAGCTCATCACCTTCAGCTTTTTTACAGCAAATGGAGAGAAAAGGCAATTCTGAGAATAATTCAATTCAGTCTAAAGTAAGCTACTCAAGTAGGTCGGAAAACCACACTGAAAACCTGCCCTTCCCTCTGTGTTGGCTGTAAAGAGAGTCCAGGCAGACAATTCCCATGGAGATGTGGCACTGACTGGTACATCCGGAGCTGGGTGACACGAGTCCTCCCTCTCACCTCTCCTGATGGGACCCTGCTCACCAGTGTGTGTGTCCCTCAGCCCTCCCAGCACAGAGTCCCTTGTCACACAGAGCCCATGGCCATACTTGAGTCCTGCAGCATCCTCTGGCTGTCCCACCTGGAGCCTGGCCAGACCCATGGGACCCACCTGCCACTCAGGGACCTGCCACACTCCTCTGACCATGCAGCAGGGACCGCACAGGCTCCATGCCAGTGTTAATCACCCACCACACTCCTTTATTGCCATGTGTACACTGCACATTATCCCTTAAATAAAGCTC